>NC_004354.4:7575757-7878787 GCF_000001215.4 Drosophila melanogaster | reverse complement strand
AAGCGGTTGTGTGGCCCCACCAACATCTTTTGGAGGAGCAACTGGCTAGCCAGATTTCCGCTACTCTGCAAAAGATTTTCATCAATGGGCTTGCGGTTTATAATTTTGGTGTTTTTATCAGCACCTCCTACGAGGAAATGGACAGGGATCGGGTGATTCTGGTGCATCAAGTCCTAAATCGAAATCTATATCCACCGAATTTCCCAGTGGCCGTTGTCCTGGCCTCCAAGATGAACCGAAAGATAACCGCCCAAGTCTTCACGCAGTTGCTTTTCGTCCAGAATGCTGAACAGGCCATGTAAGTTGCAATGTATTATTACATAGGCATAAAATATTCTAAAGTACATATTACATAATAATTGAATTTAGATTTGATTTCCATTTCAGTGCCATTGCCGAAGGAGTGAACAGAAACGGGCTCTGCGTTATCGTATTGCTGACATCCCAGCCGGAACGACCCATAATGACGAAGATATTCACGTATTTTATGCAGGAACGTTACAACATCAACGTGGTGATCCTGGTGCCCCGCTTGCACGGAGTCCAAGCCTTCAATGTCCGGCCATACACACCCACGAGCTGTTCGAGCTTGGAGCCCGTGGAAATTGACATAAAGGATGGCGATTTATGGGACGTCTTTCCGAGACGATTAAAGAACCTACATGGGTGTCCATTGAGCGTTATCGTTTGGGATATACCGCCCTATATGAGAATTAATTGGAAAAGTAGTGATCCGATGGACGGACTGGACGGATTGGATGGGCTGCTTTTGCGGATCGTGGCGCGCAAAATGAACTTTACGCTTAAATTGATTCCCAATGAACCGAATGGACTAATAGGTGGTTCCAGTTTTATGAATGGCACCTTTACGGGAGCCTACAAAATGCTTCGCGAGAGAAGGGCCAATATAACCATAGGATGTGCTGCCTGTACACCAGAAAGATCCACCTTTTTAGAGGCCACGAGTCCGTACAGCCAAATGTCCTACATAATCGTGTTGCAGGCCAGAGGCGGTTATAGTATCTATGAGGTTATGCTGTTCCCTTTCGAAAAATACACCTGGCTGCTGCTTAGTACGATATTGGGTCTTCATTGGATTGTGGGCAGTCGATGGCGAATGCCATCCCCCATTTTGGCCGGTTGGATGCTCTGGATCTTTGTCATTCGGGCCAGTTACGAGGCATCCGTATTCAACTTCATACAGAACTCACCGGTGAAGCCATCTCCTCGCACTTTGGATCAAGCTTTGAGTGGTGGCTTCCGTTTTATCACCGATCATGCCTCCTATCGGATGACCCTGAAGATACCGTCTTTTCAGGGCAAGACTTTAATATCCGCGGGACAGCCGGTGGATGTATTTGATGCTCTCTTGAAGGCTCCCTGGAAGACAGGCGCCTTTACCAGTCGCGCCTTTTTAGCCGATCACTTGGTTAGGCATCGGAAACATCGCAATCAGCTGGTGATTTTGGCTGAAAAGATCGTCGACAATATGCTTTGCATGTACTTTCCACATGGCTCCTATTTCGCCTGGGAGATCAATAAATTGCTTTTCAACATGCGTAGCTTTGGCATTTTCCAGCACCATTCGCAGATCCTCGCCTGGGACAATCTGCCCACCACCACGGATACGGATACGCCGGGTAAAAGAATTCATTCCTCTACGGAGAGTGTAGCCACTGGATTTGCTGAGTCCATGAGCTTCGTTGTGGCAGCACTTAATTGCTTGATGGGAGCACTCTGTATTTCCATTGTGGTCTTTGGTCTGGAGTTGCTGAGTCGAAGACGCCACTGGACGGGATTAGAATGGCTATTTGAAAGAGTTTGAGTGGTATTAAATTATTCTGAAAAGTATATGGAAAAAAATATAAACATTTATACTTAAGCCGCCGAAAATAACTATTATGTTTCGCGCCATTACTTTTTATTGACATATTGTTTTTGTTTACCACGCCTTAAATGTATTTAAACAAATTAATATGATTAATATATTATGCCGCATATCTGTTAATTACATTGAAAGCCCTGCGTAATCTTCGATGATTTGTGGTCAAGATCTCCAGGATGAAGACAATTAAGGCCACAAGATATAGCCCTGCACAGCAAACAAAAATTCCACTTAGTCGCCAGATGGACAATGGCTTGGGTTCCAGGTTCCGCCGCTTGGACACTCGTTTAATTCGGTCCATATACATCTTTCGATAACGGGCAACGATGCCTGATGACATCATGGCCATGATTAGACGATCGATTCGCCTCTTGAAGTAGGAATGCGGTCGCATGTAAAAGGTTAAGGGGGCGGTCATCAGTGGATCGGGAAGGACGGTAAGGTGCCTTTTATTTGGTCCCGAACGAAAGTCAAACTGGTTGACAGTGGGCTGTAGAAGAGCCACTGTAATACCTGGGTCATCCTCATCACGTAGTCGGTACAGTGACTCCTCAAGTGAGAGCACCGCATGGAAATTGGTGGTGGGCATCGAATCCTTGAAGATCGTCCGCAAGGCGGGCAGAATACGGAACTCATAGTCCTTGGCCAGCACCTCGCTAAGGGACTTAATTGGCGATCGCATTTCAACATCCTGGAGGAGAAGGTATAACTGACCCGTATAGGCGGCCCGGAGAATCAGCGTTTGCAGGAGCCACATCACCAGAATGTATCTGGCAAAGTTCCTTTGTGGATTATATAAAGCCAGACCGCCAAGCAAACTGGCCCACATGCCCATAAAGGGAAGACGATTGCGTCTGCCCAGCACTAGATTTCTCAATCCCGGCAAAGCCGTAATTTTCAGAAGACAAATCAGCACGAAACCGAAAATCAGGCTAACCAGGATGCAGGACCAAATTATGTAGCGAAAGGGTCGTGTCAATCGGCCCATTGGCGATATGGATCCCCCACTCGGAACTACAAGGACAATCGGGAAACTTGTGTACGATGTACTGGGTAGCATCAGATCCGAACGGGCTTTGCTGTACATAAAGCAAACGAATGTTAGATTCACCTCGCCATCGACCATCTGCAAAGGAATACGTATACTTAATAAAAATAATGGTTCATTACGTATACGACCGGTTACGGTTACGATTAAATAAGTGCTCTTAATTAATCATACCATTTTTAGGATTCCCGTAAAATTTCCATCAGGCAAAATTTCGCCGCGGTTCTTATCCTTTTGCTCTACCAATTTAATAGTAAAGTTCATCCGCTCGGCCAGGGATCGGAAAATCAAGCCTTCGATGCCATGAATGCTTCTGCCTCCCGGAGTCTTGGGATCATCTTCGATGATCACATATGGCCGATGCTCAAAGGTTGCAACCACCATTTCACAGCCATGCATGTTGGTCAGTTTTCTGGGGAAAAGCGGCTTGGTAAGACCGAATCCGTTCGCCGGTGCGGCTAGATCCTGGAAAGCAGTATAGTAGACAGGCAGCGAGGACTGACAGTGATGCGGTCCATAGGGATAGTAAGTGTACAAATGGACCGTTCCATCTCTTTGCAGAAACACATTCACATTCAGCACGTACATATTTAGCAATCGTCGAAACATGATCTTCAGTGACTCCATGGGCTGATCCTCCAGTCCGGTGTAAATAACCAGAAAGAAGCCATTTCTCTTGTACGGACTGCCCAACTGATTCAGGTACATCTCCAAGCGAAAGTATGATCGCAAACTGTCCAGGAACCAGATAGCAATGGGTCTGCCCGTTAATCCACTTGGAGGTGGCGGATCCGTATCGGTTTCCGTCATCTCCACACGGTCATCCTCCAGCAGAAACTGAATTCTTCCCGTGCCCGATGATCTGCCCAGGGCGGCATCTATCAGATCGTTGTGCAGTCTTCTACTTTCCCGACTCGTGGGGAATTGCACCACAGCCAGTGGTGTGCTGGTGGCCATTCCATAGTAGTTATCTATGGCCCAAACGAGGGCGTAAACCAGGCTCACATTGTGCACGGCGCTGTGCAACATCGTGTTTCATCGGTGGCTCCTAGCAAACTGATGTCCTGCACTTTGGCCAACTCCATCGCATGACGGGTTTGCAACGCTGGAAATATTAATTGATGAGTGTGATGCCAAAACATTCTGATTACTAAAGGTTTTACATCGTAGAAAAAGTACTACTCGTAAATATTGTTTCATTATTATAATAATGATTTTTGTAAATAATTTGTTTTATGCATATTTGAATAGCAGTTCTCATAACACTTGGCATTTTTTTCTGTGCATCAGCTCGTTACTAGTATCTAAACAGGAATCACTTAACTGACGGGTCAAATTGCGTGCTGAAAGCTCTATCGGCGAAATCTGAAAATGCAAATGCACAATAAATTAACTTTAAATATATAAAATCCAAAAAGCCGTATACACATCGATGTTTATTGCTTTCACATTTCTTGTGTAAATACAAAAAGGGCACGGTAAATATACTTGAATGTAGGTTATGGAAAATATTTGATTACATTGGCAATATGCCAATAATTACTAAACATATTTTTTAACACCTTTGCATTGCTTTTTTTTTTTTTGCTTTTTGACAAGCCTGACATAATTTTGCAGAGCTCAAGGGTTATTCAAAAATAAATAAAAAAAAAGAGTTGTAAGATATCAATTATAGTCAAAAAATGTATTTGATTCTTTGCCATACAAAACCACACCTGTGTTGTGAATAATATTAAGATTTTAATTCAATGAGTTTTTTCTTAGGCAGCTTACGCATTTCAGTCGCCGGAATCGTGATTAAATGTGAGATAGCTGCGGCTCATGAGTAATTTTATAAAGATCAGAGTCTGCGTTAATCCGAAACCAAATCGGAGCCAGCCAAAGGTCGCTGTACCGAGTTTCGTTTCGCACTTTTTGCTGACCTCCACAAAAGCCACCCGCTGCGATGACAGAAGCTTTTGTTTCTCGTGTCGTGTCTACAAGCTGAACCACCGCTGACCTCAGCAAACCACGGTGGTGGTGTTGGTGGTGCTTCTGGTGACACATAAACCATAAGACGATCGCAAGAATTCTACGGATCGACGCTTGAAGGGCAGACACACCACGGCCCTCAACAAAAATCAGGGGCGGATTGCGCTGCAGTGTATTTCTATCTTTCATAATGACTCTTTAAATGTTATAATATTACCGTTTCCTTAAAGAAAGTTTTTGTTTAAATATTTATTTCAATTGTTTGTTTTTTTTTTTTTTAGTTGAGAATTATTAGTGGCAAAAGAGTGACGTGAAGATAACTTCCCCTATTGATTTCGCGGCTTTGTGGTATATTTTCGGCGCCTTCCGTGTGATTCCAGACCTGATTTCGTTCATACTGTCTACTGTGCATCATTTGCGCTGAATTCGTGGAAAATGGTGGTGAGCGGAATAGTTGGGCAAGGTTTTTTGCAGCAAATGCAGCTGCGACGGCTGCTGCGGTCTGTTTTTCAATTGGGGGCACACACACGGAAACACTGGCCGTACCCCGGTGCGTGTGGCGGACCCGGGTCCGGGTCACGATTTTGAAGACGTCTGCAGTTCTTCGCCGCCGACGCGGTGGCAAAAAATCTATTTGGACCACTAACCGGCGGCAGTCGGCAGTCAGTCGGCCAACGAGCTCCGGCGAACACAGATCGATCTTTAGCGATTTTTCCGAGTTTTGCCCAAATACAGGATGAGATTGTTTAGCCTTCTGCCGCTCCTGGCGCTTCTTGTCGTCCAGGCTGCCGGACAAAGTGAAGTAACCTCTGATGATCCTGCAACGGATGCTGGATCAACGACCAATTCCACCACGGACACCAAACCAAGGATTCCCAGTCAGGATGAGGTGAGTACGATTAGAGAGAATTAATCATTGAGTTTGTTTAATGCAATCCTCTTGATTATATTTTTCAATTCAGATCCTTGGCCAGATGCCGTCCATTAATCCCATCCGCACTGGCAATCCCCAGATGGACGCATTTTACATGATGTTCCCGGCGTTGGGCAGCCTGCTCAAGTGGGGCAGCCTTTTCCCAGCCTACTCGATTCTGGGCGCCATTCCCGACAATCTACAGCCTACAGCGGCAGCCTCCAAGGTGGTCCTTGTCCTGGCCGATGATGCGACGGCCAAGACTCGAGTTGCCCGTCAAAATCCGCCACCAAATCCACTTGGTCAGCTAATGAATTGGCCCGCTCTGCCGCAGGACTTCCAACTGCCTTCCATGGATCTGGGACCGCAAGTGGGCTCGTTTTTGGCCCAACTGCCTGCTATGCCTACCGTGCCTGGTCTTCTGGGTGCCGCTGCTCCAGTTCCTGCTCCAGCTCCTGCTCCCGCTGCTGCTCCTCCTCCGGCGCCAGCTCCAGCTGCAGATCCTCCGGCAGCACCTGTTCCAGATGCACCCCAACCAGCCATACTGGGACAAGCCGCTCTGCAGAACGCTTTCACCTTCTTTAACCCGGCTAACTTTGATGCCTCCAGTCTTCTGGGCCAGAGTGTACCCACATTTGCTCCTCCAAATCTTGATTTCGTCGCTCAAATGCAAAGGCAATTCTTCCCAGGAATGACACCGGCACAACCTGCTGCCGCTGGCACGGATGCCCAGGCCTCCGACATTTCCGAGGTAAGGGTACGTCCTGAGGATCCGTATTCGCAAGAGGCACAGATGAAGATCAAATCGGCACTTGAAATGGAGCAGGAGAGGCAACAACAGGCTCAGGTCAAGGATCAGGAGCAAGTGCCTCTCCTCTGGTTCCGAATGCCCACAACTCAGAATCAGGATGCGACTGAAGAAAAGACTCTGGAGGATCTGCGGGTCGAGGCCAAATTGAGGGCATTCGAGCGCCAGGTGATAGCCGAATTGAGAATGCTGCAGAAGATCGAACTTATGGCTAAGCAGATGAGGTCCAGCGCCGCAGCTCAAAACGGAGATTCACCCTACAGAATCAGTTATCCACTGAGTCGGACACCCATTCACAAGATCACCCGTGCTGATATTGAGCAAGCCCTTCGGGATGATTATGTCCGCCGATTGGTCAACAAGGAAGCGCAACGAAGGGCTAGAAATTCCGGCATAAACACCCAGAAGGCAAATGCCTTGAAGCGACAGGCCAAATCCCAGGATCAGACTCTGTCCAAGGAGGATATCGTCCAGATTATGGCGTATGCCTATCGCATGGCCAACGAACAGATGGAGAGCGAGAAGGGCAAGCAGGACAAGGTTTACGCGGCCTACAGGACGGAACAGAATCCAATGATGATGCAGCAAAGACAATGGTCGGAGGAGCAGGCCAAGATCCAACAGAATCAACAGCAGATCCAGCAAAATCCAATGATGATGCAGCAACGACAATGGTCGGAGGAGCAGGCCAAGATCCAACAGAATCAACAGCAGATCCAGCAAAATCCAATGATGATGCAGCAACGACAATGGTCGGAGGAGCAGGCCAAGATCCAACAGAATCAACAGCAGATCCAGCAAAATCCAATGATGATGCAGCAAAGACAATGGTCGGAGGAGCAGGCTAAGATCCAACAGAATCAACAGCAGATCCAGCAAAATCCAATGATGGTGCAGCAAAGACAATGGTCGGAGGAGCAGGCCAAGATCCAACAGAATCAACAGCAGATCCAGCAAAATCCAATGATGATGCAGCAAAGACAATGGTCGGAGGAGCAGGCCAAGATTCAGCATGATCAACAGATGGCACAACAGATGGCACAGCAAGGTCTCATGATGACGGAGCAGAGGCAAAGGCAGTGGTCAGAAGATCAGGCCAAAATTCAGCAGGCTCAACAGATGGCCCAACAGACACCCATGATGATGCCACAGATGCAACAAAGGCAGTGGACAGAGGATCCCCAAATGGTTCAGCAGATGCAACAGAGGCAGTGGGCAGAAGATCAGACCAGGATGCAAATGGCCCAACAGAATCCAATGATGCAACAGCAGCGACAGATGGCAGAGAATCCGCAAATGATGCAGCAAAGGCAATGGTCCGAGGAGCAGACCAAAATCGAACAGGCTCAGCAGATGGCACAACAGAATCAAATGATGATGCAGCAGATGCAGCAAAGACAATGGTCGGAGGATCAGGCCCAGATTCAACAGCAGCAGAGACAGATGATGCAGCAGACCCCCATGATGATGAAGGAGCGCCAGTGGGCGGAGGAGAACCCCCAGTCTGTCCAGCAGCAAGGGCCCATGATGATGCAGCAGCAGATGCCATCGATGATGCAGCGTGAAGTAGAGGACGAAGATAATAAGGCAGAGGATGACTTAGTTGGCGAGGCGGGACCCCAAATGCCGGAGAACGAAGGCACCGCCAGGCACAAAGGTAATCTCTTCGGAGTCTTTCGCAATCCTGACTCAGTGCCATCTGTCTCTCCCACAGTCGATGCCCTGGGAGTTGGCGGCAACAAGCGCAAGAAGTCCAAGTCCAAGTCGGCGCCGCCAACGGTAATTAACTATTACTATGCGGCACCCCAGCGTCCGGTGGTTCAGAGTTACGGAACAAGCTACGGCGGAGGTGGCTATGGATCGAATGCCTATGGTGTTCCTCGTCCAGTCAATTCGTATCAAAGTCAAGGCTACAGGGCTGCCGTGGGTAACGATGAGGTAGATGAGATGTTGCGCCAGCACCAGACAATGGCCAGGGTAAGTTGAGATTAGTGTTAAACCACTCGGATATACCAGACACCACTACAACCACACCACATTGAGCACCACAACCACACACACACACAAACACACACAGCCATACACTGGAACATGTAGACAGTTGCCTTCATTTGATCCATTTCATACGATTCATTCGCCTTTTTCTCATGGCATTAAACAGGCGACGCATTTCAGACAATAAACCCGAAGCAACCAGGCGAAGTCGGTGGATCGGAGAGCCAGAAGAGCAACTCTAATCCTCCAACGACGTTGACACCAGCTCCACAAGAGCAACCGCAAGAGCATCGAGTCCACAAAAGGTTAGCACATTTCCACAGGTTTGGGCGAGAGGCAGGGTTAAATGCGACCACATCCAAGGGTTGCGGATGTGGCAGGTTGGATTGTCTGTGCGGCAGGAGTTGTCGATGCGGAAGAAGAGGCTTGGAATCTAGAGTGGTTTCTAGTAGAACTTCGGGAACTTGCCAGTGCAAAGCCAGTCACCGGAACAAGCGTAGCGTTGAATATGGAACCTTGGAGACCATCGATGAGGGTTCTCTTAACGAACTTAGAAGAGAATATAAACTGGGACTAAAAGAGATCACGCTGAGTCCAGATGAAGATCCCGCCGAGGCCCTGATGCGCTACAATGCGGCCTCCATTCGCGAAGCTTTGGAGCGAGCCAGTATGGAACCGCTGGAGATCGGTGGGGATCAGTATGAAGAGGATGCGCAACAGGAGCCCATGGAGGAGGAGCAACTACAGCATGATCCCAACACAGAGCCCCAGTACAATCATAAGGACTTTGTGCGGCTAACCACTTCCACAGCATCTCCGATCACAAGTACCACAGAAGCTGCCACTCCAACAGGCAGTGACTCTACTTCAGAAGCAACTGTGACACCTGAAGTCACCACCACCACTAGCACATCCACAACAACAACAACCGAAAGCACCAAAGATGAGGGACTGGACATGCAGCAAGACTCACAGGCTGAGGCTGAGAGTTCTCATGTCACCAAGTCGATATCGAAGCAGGAGGCCGAGATTCATCAGCTGCACAGTATTGTGGAGGAGCTGAAGAATGAGATCCTTAAACTGAATTTGCGTTGCAGCACGATAATATCAAACAATGTGGCCAAAGAACCGGTCACAGAGAAGAACCCACCCGTGGTGGAGGAACCATCCAAGCAGGAGGATAAGCCAAAGGTGGAGGAGAAAGTGATTGCCGAAGAGCAAGCCCCAGTGGAGCAGGAGGAAGAGCTGGAAGAGGACGAGGATAGTACCTCTATTAGTACGACCACAGAGACTCCTTCACCAAGTGGTAGTTACTCAACAAAACCTGGACTTTCCCTTGGATCGCCTAGAGTGGATGAACAAAGTGGCTCGTCCAATAAACTGGACTACGACGACGATAACAATTGGCAACGCATTCTGGCCAATCGTGGCTATGACACGGACTACCTAACCAAATCCCATGAGCGTCAGTTTGCCCAGGGTCAAAACCTGGAGATGCCCAAGAACTGCAATTACGATGGAAATGGCAGCCAAGAGTATGGCCCCTATCCGGAGTTCCAAGCAGATGAACCCAGCACGGATACGGAGGGCAAGGCTAAAAGGGCTTTAAGTGTGAAACAACAGGCGCAGCTGCTCAATGCGGCCCTAAATGATAGTGGAAGCGATTCGAGCGATGGCACCACCACCACCACCACACCCTCTCCGTACGCGATGAGGGGAAAGTTTGTGAGACGGAGGAGCACGGCAAGAAGGGTTCCCATTCCAAAGATAGGAAAGGCGAGCGACGAGGTATGGGTACGATCTCCTCGTCAAGCGAAAATGCCCCAACGACCCAAGAAGTCCATGTCCAAGCCGAAAAAGCAGAGCTCGCAGGTGACTACGCAGGCCACCGTGAGCAGCACTAAGCTGGACAGTTTGGTGGATGTGCTCAAGGATCTGGTGCGCCTGCAAATTCAAAAGGAGAAAAAATCCAGCCTATTAAGAACCCAGAGCAATAACCTTTCGAAAACCAAACCCAAATCTATTAAGCCCGTCAAAGTCATCAAGCGAAAAAGGTTGCGCAGGAGGCAACACAAGTCTATTGCCACGACCATCAGGAGTCCCATTCAAACGAAAGCATAAGATTTCAGCCCATTTAACTAATTCACAGATCCCAACTAATCCTATACATAATTTAGATATAGTATAAGCATATTCACTATTCGTTCGCAATTCATTCATATCCATCCATCTTTCATTTGCATATCCCTCGTCCATATCGCCAGTCCATCATCAGCACCATCCGAAACCGAAATCGAAAACGCACCATCATCTGACCCCCAAGTGGGTTCCATTTTCACCTACGGCGAGGGATTGCTGCATCCGTTTATGGGTCTGCTGCCGGTGGAGAGGCCCGATGATCCGTGGAACCAGAAGCCATACGATCCTCACCATCCTCTCTACACGGGCGGTGGGAGCTACGATGCCTATCTGAGGGACGGTCGCCATCGAAGGGACACGCACATCATGGGTCAAGGTACGCAGCATGGCATCCTGACACCCGGCATGTTGGAGAGACTTCTTCGGATCAAGATGGATTTCCAGCGTAGATTTCCCCATTTGTACAAGGGTATGCTGAATCACCATACGAATCTTACCCGTGTAGAGGTACAGCCTCCGGTTCTGGGCAAGATTTCTAAGCCGAAAACTAAGACCAAGCCCAAGAATGAGGACGAACCCGTCTTCGAATTGGGAGCCGCTGAGCGTAGCCTGTTCGAGGACGAGACCAACGATTCTTTAGAGAAAGATCCCGAACCAGAACCGGATGAGGAGGATGACCGGGATGTGGAAGAGCCCAGCGAGAGCAGTGAACCTAGGGGATTCAGCAGCAAAAAAAGCCGGGATGAGAACGACATCGATTACTTCAATTTCGATGACGATGATGTTGATGATTGACTTTTATTATAATTGCCAATAAAAATTAATATTATAAATGTAGAAACAAGAACATTTTCCAAAAAAAGTAAGGGCTATCAACTCTTTTTAGCCAGCCTATAAATCAGTATCGTTAACAGTAAGTTAGTTTCCCAAGGGAATCGACTTTAATGTGATATGATTAACGCGATTGGTCCGGGCCATTACCAAAATTTCCCCGGGGATCTGAAGACTTCAGTACTCCAAAGTGGCCACATTAACACATTCCTTTGGCAACTCTTTAGCCATGAAGTACTGGTTATATATACTTTCTTGCTGCTCCTTGGTGGCCAGTACAATGGAATCCAGTTCGGATTGGGACTTGGCGGAAGCTCTGGCTCAAGTGGTGGCCAACTCGGAAATGGGTCGCTTCAAGACCTTGTACATATACACCCACACAAATTCCCAGTCAACTGGTGGCCATTTGGAGGAGCTGCTTGACCAGGTGCTGATGATTGTGCCTAACAATTTGCAGGCACGTAGGCTCTTGCTCCAGCAGTCCATGGAGTATAAACCATATGTCCATGCTGTCTTGGCTCTGGTCGATGGTCTTCCGTCTCTTTCGGCGATCTACGCTCGGATTCGAGCCACCCAGGATTTGTCGCACACACTGATATACATGTCCATGCCCACGGATGCATATGGTGAGGAGATGCAGGCGACCCTTCGATTTCTGTGGCGACTAAGTGTACTGAACGTGGGCGTAGTGCTGCGTCCACCTGGCGATCATATCCTCATGGTCAGTTACTTTCCATTCAGTGCGTTACACGGCTGCCAGGTAATCTCGGCCAATGTAGTAAATCGCTACCAAGTGGGCACAAAACGTTGGGCTAGCCAAGATTATTTTCCTAGCAAGTTGGGGAATTTCTATGGCTGTCTTTTGACCTGCGCCACTTGGGAGGATATGCCCTATTTGGTTTGGCGTCCCGATGGCAGTGGCAGCTTTGTGGGCATCGAGGGTGCTCTGCTTCAGTTCATGGCTGAAAATCTAAATTTCACTGTGGGTCTCTATTGGATGAACAAGGAGGAGGTGCTGGCCACTTTCGATGAGTCGGGCAGAATTTTCGATGAGGTGAGTCTTGGATCTAAATCCAGGTATTGTTATACAATTTGTGTAATTTTCAGATCTTTGGCCATCATGCCGACTTCTCCCTAGGTGGATTCCACTTCAAACCCAGCGCTGGCAGTGAGATTCCCTACTCCCAGTCCACCTACTACTTCATGAGCCACATCATGCTGGTGACCAATCTGCAGAGTGCCTACTCCGCCTACGAGAAGCTGTCCTTTCCCTTTACTCCGCTTCTGTGGAGAGCCATTGGCTTGGTCCTGATCCTGGCCTGCCTGCTCCTCATGCTGCTGGTGCGCTGGCGACATCACCACGAATTGCCAAGGAATCCTTACTACGAGCTTTTGGTCCTAACAATGGGTGGAAATCTGGAGGACCGATGGGTGCCACAAAGGTTTCCCAGTAGATTGGTATTGCTCACTTGGCTGTTTGCCACCTTGGTCCTTAGGAGTGGCTACCAGTCGGGAATGTATCAGCTGCTAAGGCAGGATACCCAAAGGAATCCACCGCAAACTATTTCGGAGGTGCTGGCCCAGCATTTCACCATTCAGTTGGCTGAGGTCAACGAGGCAAGAATCCTGGCCAGTTTGCCGGAATTGAGGCCCGAGCAATTGGTTTATCTGGAGGGCAGTGAGTTGCAATCCTTTCCGGCTCTGGCCCAGCAAAGTGGCTCATCAGCCCGGGTGGCCATTCTTACGCCGTACGAGTACTTCGGTTACTTTAGGAAAGTGCATCCAATGAGCAGGAGATTGCATTTGGTTCGGGAACGCATCTACACCCAGCAGTTGGCCTTCTATGTAAGGCGTCATTCGCATTTGGTTGGTGTGCTAAACAAGCAGATTCAACATGCCCATACCCATGGATTTTTGGAGCACTGGACGCGGCAGTATGTCAGTGCCGTTGATGAGAAGGACGAGAGTGTGGCCAGGATAGCCTCCACATCTTATAGCACCCTCGATGGCATCGATGGCGACCCGAGTCTATCGGAGTCGGAGGAGGACCAGCAGGTGGCTCCCGTTCGACAAAATGTACTCTCAATGCGGGAACTGGCTGCTCTCTTTTGGCTAATCCTCTGGGCGAATCTTGGAGCGGTGGTTGTCTTCGTTCTGGAATTGCTGTTACCCAGAATAAAACTTAGGAAAATATTAAGGAAAATGAAAAGTGACATAAAAAAGCAAATTTCTAAGTTGGTTAGAAAATAGAGGCCCACATCGTTAATATCTAAAGAAAACACACAACATTTAAACAAAAGATCAAAAAAATAGTGTTGCAATTAAAATGAACGTGTTCCTAATAAATTCGTATCGTTTTAACGAGAATAATACTGATATCCCTGTTCAAAAAAGTCACATTCTTTCTGCTTGAAGACATTAATAATGCCAGATTTATTTGCGGGCCAGGCGTTTTAATTAAATTACTTCATAATCCACAGAGTCGACGAGAGCCAGTGCCACTACCACATCCACTCTGTCCTCCCCTTCCACGACAAAGGACATCCCCTTCAGCTGCAAGGATGGCTTCCAGGATAGTTGGCCAAAGTGTTCGCTGCTCGTATCGTAAAAACGCAAAACGTTTTATCTAAAAGCGATAAATTTTGAAAACCAAAACTTGCGCTGGCGAATCAACCCCCACCGATCTGAAACCCCCTCCCCGTTCGCCGAATAGTTGTCCTTCAGCCGCCCAGCAGAACCCACCAAACCGAACTCCGAAACCCCAATCCACCCGCCGCACACATAGACATCAATTTTGTGTGTGCTTCTTGCCGGCAATCCTTGCAACATTTGCGGCTGCCGTTGTCGCCATCGACTGGTTGGTTACATGTAAGTGCTGCCATTGCCCCCTGAACCGACCAACCCGACCCCGCACTTGGCCACCATCCTTGGCAATCTCTTGCTGCTTTGCTTATCGCCTCGCACATTTGAGCTTTTTGAAATTTCTCGCCACAAAAACTGTCTGTAATGGGCACAACGTTGCCCGGCTTCGGTTTTATGCACTCGCAAAAAAATTTCTTTCTTCAATAAAGGTAAATATTTACGAATCCTATTGTGAACTTGATGTGTATGTATAAAAACTCGGACTAAGTTAACTAAAAGCGCAGTTTGATAAATTCACATAAAATATTCGTATCACAAAAAGTATAGTTCTGCGTGTTGTTGCCTAGCTTCCTTGCCTTCCCTGTGCCCCCAAAGTTTCCGACTCATCCTTGGGAGCCAACTAGTCAACGACATCGTCTTCGTCCTTGTCGTTCGTTGGAAATTCAAGTAAATGTATTGAACTTAAGCTCATTGCCTGCGATGTCGTTTTCGAAGCAGTCGCAGTCAGCGTCTGAAGCGATACATCCCATCCAGCAACTGGCGTCTGCCACCCCCATCTACATTTTCCATTTCGCAACCGCTTTTCCACACCCCCCTCCCCCCCAAACCTCTTTAATACGCTGCGCTGTTTAGGGAAAAATCAAGCAAAAAGGAGCCAAACTTTATGCAATTCCTTTTATAAAATGTTTCCTATTTTTGGTTTTTATACATCATTCACAGGAGGCTCTTTCGGTAAGAGCTTGAGAGAGAATTTCATGATGAAATTTAAAAGGTTATGTGTTTCGAAATATTATATATTAATATAATTGCTATTATAGATGGAAATATGAGTTATACACAAAATTGATTTTTCCATTATATTACGAGTTAACAAATTCAAATGAAATGTTTTTGTCATAAGCCAACATCACTCATACGCCATGTAAGCCGAAATAAATGATTTTTGCCATGGGTGCCTTGTCCAATGCCGCCACTTCAGCTCAACTTGCAGATCCGTTACCCAATTTTTTTTTTTTGCAGCTCAGTCTGAACTACTCTCGGCAATTGCCACTGCCCCATCCACTGCCACTGCCACCGCCACTGCCACATCCTCGTCCTCATCTCCATCTATTGCCGCAATACTTTGGCTCGTTTGGCAATGAATTTTTATGGCGCGACTTTTACGTCAGCATCATCCCGGGTACAGGGGCGTGGCTTCAGGGAGGGGCAGCAAAATGGGGGGAATGGTGAATCCTAGACCAAAAGTCTGAATCTGATGGAGCGGAACCCTTCAAGGCGAGACATGGCTGCTCGCTAAACAAACATATTCATGACGAGATTATGCTCGCCCATCCAAACCGCTGTTGCACTTAAAAATTTGCATTGGCAAAAGGGGGCAACCAAGGGGTTGCGTACTAAAAAAAGGAAGCGGTATTGCGGATCTGGTCTAGAAATTGTCCTCCTAATGGCTGCCCGACTGCAGCAACTGCCAATTTCCGGCCGTGAAATTACATCTAATTAGCTAATCAACACAATTATGGTGCAACCTGCGGCCTCGCCCCCACTCACACACACACACACACACACATTTACACACCAGCGGACAGGATAAAAGGACAACTGCACACATATACACTCGCAGGATAAAGGGACTACCGCGAACTCACACACACTTTGGCATGGTTGCTGCAACGGAAGTTGGCCAGACACAGCAGCAACATCGACATCACCATCATCGCAATCGACATTCGACATCGACATCGGCATCGGCAACATTCGATGAGGAGGCGGCTTAGGACCAAGTTCGCTGCACAGCCGCCACATCCGGCCACGCCCCGTCCTGCCCACCTAAACGCAAAGCCCACAAAGGCAGCGGGAACAACCGCTGCACAATGTGGCAAATGTTGGCCACTCATTACGGATTGCCGAGGTGCCAACTGGAATCCCCCTGGCTGAATCTCGAATACACCACGTTCGAAGCACTTGATACAATTAAGTTGAAAGAAGATGAAAATATGAAAATATATATTAAAATATGAATAGCTCCATTACCAAACCCACTTTCAGTTCCAATCTAGGGCCGCAATTTGCAGGTATTATTCATGGTCTTGCCGTACATTTAATTGATAATCCCAGGGAGAACTCCAGCTGCGATCCGCGTGTGAGTTCATTGATCCCGACCAGGTGACCAGGTCGCCCGGTCAGCTGCACACATGTGGTCTCCACTCAATTATCCGGCGTACATTCGTTAGCTCATTACGGCTCCTTGCGCGACAGGAGCGCGTCGCGTCCTTTGCCGGATCCTGCTACGTCTCCTGTTGCTGGTCATCGTCCATGGTTAATATCCTGTGTCAACTGTTGTCCATTCAATTTGCATTTTTGCAATTATTTCAATTAAATCGACAAAAGAAAAGCGTCTGCTTTCCGCAAGGCAAGGCGAGGCGAGTCCGCCAAATGAGTCGATGATTGTGGAGCTGAAAGTTGGGGGCTGGAACGGGATCGGCTGCCCGGTGAGGAATATAATTTCCTTGCGCCGGATGTGACAATGAATACGCATTAATAAGTGCATACAAACGGGACACACACACTCTTATTATAAGGCAACAGTGATAAACGACGGCAGCATTAATGAATAAAAAGTAAATAATATTTATTGCTTACATTGAAATTTATTCTTAAGGGGTATGAAATATCAGTCTATTATAATTATCCATGTAGTTAACATATAGTTGTATATTTCGTAGAGCCCACAGTGCTGTGGGCTTGTGTAATTTATTCATTGGATTTTCTAGTGCTTCACGCCCACGGTGGGATATGTTTACGATTTTTGAACTCCCGCCGAGACGAAGCGAATCAAATCGAACCGGGTCGCATTCTTTTGTTGCCACTGATGTTACTGCTGCGTGCCTTCCGGTGGATAAATTGATATGGCCCCAGTCGCCAACCTTCACCCACGTAACCGTCCAACTACCCAACCACCCAACCACCCAACCACAGACGCTGCCCATTCACACACAAGATGAACGGCATGAACGGAATGCGGCATGAATGGCGGGCTAATTTTGTGGAGCGCAACGGGCGGCGCGCTTTTAACAATATTAATATGCAAAATAAAATAAATGCCGGCAAATGAAGGATAAGCCGGAGACAAAGCGCCGACAAGAAATGGCATAATAAAGGAATGAAGCTGGCAATTTTCATTCGCGCAGCGGGAAATTGGATTTGGACCACTCCGCCGGCACTCCACTCCACAAATGCGTCCGCCATTCGGTGGCATATAGTTTCATACATACATACATACATACATACATACATATTGTACGCGCAGTCCTGCTGTCGTATACGTAATATGATTATTACATGCTGCCAGGGTTGCCAACGCCACCGCAGTTGGTGCGTGTCATAAAGATGAAATTATATGATTTGAATAATAATTGAATTAGAAAATCACAGAGACGCATTCGGTACATGCCTGGCATTTTTCGACCCGCCATATGTACGCAGTAGGTGTTAATATATATGCACATTATTTCTTTGGTATAGATATAGAAACTAGCAGCTTTGTTACGCAATCGATTAGCTGTGACATATCATCATAGATTCGTGCAATTAAATGCCATCAATTTGTGAAAACTAGCATCTCCCAAGCCTGGGTGCATTATCCTTGGCCATTTGTTCGACTCAAGTGGAGGCAGGCAGGCAGATCCTAGCTTCCAGATCCTGGCAAGTGGCGAGTGAAGTTGAGGACTAGTCGCACGGTGGGCACACACACAGCCATTTACTGTTTCTTAATAATTTGCAAAAATGGTTTTAACCAAAATGGGTAAGGATTTGTGTATGGGTTAGGGTAAAAGTAGTTCTAAAACGAAATGTTTCAGTGAGTATGTGTAGTGTATAGTGATCCTCTACCACTGTACCACTTGCCAACTATGTCTAATGCTCTCGACATTTGTCGCCTTCAACTGGTTAACAAGTTTCTGCAAACATCGACAGACATCATTACTTACCACCCCCACTGCCATTCTTCGTTCTCCGCTCTCGGCTTTCTCCGCTCCACTTTCTCCTCTCGCCACTCGGCTGTAATCATGTGAATCCGCTTAAGCTGTCGAAGTGTATTGTGCGTCATTATTCTCTCTCGTGCCATTAGACTTGAATAGTTTTTCCATACTAAGAAGTTAAAAGGAGCGCATACAAAAAAAAAGAACACTAGAATGGCTAAGAAAGCGACGAACGCAAATCGCATCGTCGACTTTGCTGCTCATCATTTGTTGCTGCACTTCTGCAAAAATATCTAAAAGTGCACTGTGAAAAATTCCGACCTAGAAGTGCGCTTGTAAATTGCATCTGCAAGGTGGCAATAAATGCAATAAAAGGCAATAAATGCCTTTTTAATTTGTAAATATTTTGTAAGGAACTTTAAAAATAAACTTGACATTTTATTTAAACTATCGACATTTTTTTCACCCTGTAGAAGTGTCACTGTTCTCGATTTTGTGCACTTGTGTGGGAGTTTGCTGCGATGCCCCCTTGATGATGATGACGACACTCGACTGCATTTCCACTTAAGTGTTCGCCTTTTTTTTTCGCACCATCACACACTTTTCCGCTCGCACCACTCATTTTCCGCCATCTTGATCAGCTTGTGTCTGTTTTTTTTTTCCGCATTCAACTGTTTTCCGTTTCAATTTATTTGGGTTTTTATTTCATTTTTGCCTACAATTGTGGCCAATTTGGCTTAATTGTTTTTATTAAGAGTTCGCCACGCCAGCACAGCACATCGCCCCATCACTCCACACACCCTTCGTTCCACAAATTTTCCGTCGCCCAACAATGCGTATAAATAAATCACTTGAATTTTATTGAGCCTCGCCTCTCGTTTTGCCGTGGAAAATTGCATTTTAAATGCATACACAAATTGAAAATTGCCATAATGCAATATGCACATGTATGTACGTGTGTGTGTGTGTGTGTGTGTGAATGGGCGAACTTTTGCTTTGGTAAAACGTGCCTCATTATAAAGATCAATGACATGTCCCGAACAGATATTAAACGCCATTTGAATGTAAATTGTTGCTCTTTTCATTTTCATATAGGCGTAGGCAAATGGTTCAAAATTTAGCATTTTAATGTAGTTAAAGTAAAGCCCGGCCACAATGCGAGCCAATTTGTTTATTTACTTAACATTAATAGTAGTGGTGTAGCTTAATTTAAGTGCGTATTCTAAAAATAGTAGTAAATAGAAAAAAGTGTATAAATCAATATATTCAATATGCTAAAGCGTTACAAAAACTGAAAATTTGTATTTGATATTAAGCAGATGTGGCTCCGTCAAGGCCAAAACGAAAGGAGAACTGAACATTTTTGAAGCTTGGGGTGCAAATCCAAATCGGAGCTGAAATTGATGTTAAAATTATGGGCAACATTTTCGAATTTCAAGGCTCATTAAAATTATCTGTAATATTTTCTTATATACACAGGAGTAACACGGGAATAGGTTAGAGTTTGTACTGTGGGAATTCTTTCTTAGAGATAATTCCAGATTTATTTCGCATCGAAATTTTTGCATATCAAACTATTTAATTGACGATTTAAATATATACATGTACAAAAAGTTCGAAGACGATTTTATGCCACGCTACTAAAAGGCAATCCATGTGAATACAGCTGCGAAGGATCATCGGCTCTTCTGACCCGGCTCTTTGTTCTCGCATTGGAATTGCGAGGATTCCGGTGGCGTTGGTAGGATTGAATGGGAGTCGTCGGTCTTGACCAACAGTTCCGTCCGTTCCAGTTCCTGATCGATTCGCTCCTTGGCCCGAAAGACTTTCGACTGAATGTAGAAGCTACCGCCGGTGGATTTGTCGTTCACACGAAACAAGTGCTGGTAGTGCGTATCTATCGCCTGGCGGTTGGTAAGGTCACTCACATCGAGAATCTGCTGGGCCTCCGCCAGGGTCATTGTCTTGGCCACCGCACTCCTGCCGCTGTTGGGATCGTTGGCCTTTAGCGTTTCCTGTAGGCGTGCCGCATCCTCGAAGGCCTGCAGCTCCTGGCGCATCGTCTTTACCAGCGCCCGGCCAACCAGCTGGGCACCCAAAATGATGATTTGCGCTAAGTACCGTGCCATTTTCTGCTTGTCTAAAGGGAATTTTGCTCGCGATTGTGTAGAGATCTCCGAAATCATAACCTGAACATAATAAGAACTATAAAGTGAAAATGACTCGATTGCTTTGTGAAATCATCGAAATGATCAGAAATATTTATAATGTTTTAGATTAAGAGAAAAGCATTGGTCCAGTACGGAGTTTTATAAATTACCCATGTGCCCTTTTTCTTTTTTTGGAAATTACATTTTCCTTTTACAATTTGTGAAACTGTTTTCCCTGTGAATTGAACCTTTCTTATCCAACAACTTATAGAATTTAAGCCAATTTTGTTTGCCTTTCCAAATTCACAGAAAATTGATTCACTTTATGTAAACAATGCGGCGTCTGGAAACTCTTGAAAATGTTCGAATTAGTTTGTACTGATGGACAAATGCCTCCACACTTTTATTAAAGCATTTTAGTTTTGACTGAATTTGGTTTGATTTAAAGTTGATGTTTTCATTTTTAATACACTTTGCCACATAGAATCACACCCGTTGAACTCCTGACGCACTCAAGTGTCTAAAAACGAGTATGTCATAAGCTCACATTTGTACAGCTGAGGTCAAAATGGTAGCAATTATTTGCAATTATTTGAAAACAATATCAGTAGTAAAGTAAATTGCATTAGAGATGCAAAATGTACTTCAACAACGAGAATATTGTATTGCAGAACAATGTAGTGCACAAATTAAGTTGCCCAGCAGTTAAAATATTTGTGTATTATTTATGTATGTAAATTTATTTTATATAAATTGCACTTTACTCCAATGTTAAAATATTTTATTATTTTCACCATCTCTGTTCCTTAAGATTCAGGGAGACCGAGATAGCTGAATGAAATCAAAACGTTTCCGTGCTCTGATTTCCAGCTTCCGTATCCGTTCTGCAGGCGTTTTTGCAGCTGTGTGCGTGCGTGCTTATGTGTGTGTGAAGCTCGTAAACAAATTATACGCAAATTGACAGACTTCCGGCCTTATGACCAGGCGGACATCAAGTAGTTTAGTCTCCAGCATCTCCTGGATGCCACAGTCTCTCATTTACCCGGGGCAAAATCTCTCCCCGGAATGTCCTGTGTGTGGTGGCTGGGGGGGGGGGGGGATTTGGGTGAATATTAACATAATTACAATAATGACTTGTTGCCGTACCCTTTACTACTGAGATATCCGCAATTTCCGAATCTGCCTAACATTTCCATGCAGCCGTTTGGAGCAACATGGCAAGCTGCTGCAAAGATGGAGTTGGTAACCCTGGCTGGCAGAGTCGCCACCACCATCCATTCCCACCGCAAATGCACAACAATGGCTTTCTGGCCATTTGCCGTTAAAATTCACAAACTGTAATTGATCACATTTGCGTTTGTCGTTTGATTTCATTGTCTTGTGCGTGAGACCAAGTCGGTGCCACCCCCACCATTTTCCCGCCCACTTTTCCCAATTCGGGAGCCACAGTTGATGGTCAGCGGCTGTTGTTGCCGCTGGTTGGGGCTCATTCATTATGCAAACACCTCGACATGGCTATCTAAACGTGGCCACGTCCGATGCGCTAGGGAACACTTCGAAAAAATTAGGCCAAATTGGAAACGGTATTAAAAATCAAAACATATAATAATACTAATACTAAAAAATGATTGAATGTAAGGATTTCAAAAATAAATTATATTTTAATAGTCGGCAAATTGATAAATTGATCTCACAATTCTCTAGTATTGAAGATTCTAAAAAAAATTTATTTAAAATTACCATCTTATTGATAGTTTTTTTCTCCCTCTGTAGAAGAGCAGCCAGCCTTTTGCGATTAGTTGCCATTTAAACTACTGTTACCGCCCCTGAATCCTCGTCCGATTCCCATTCCCAGCTCCATTTGATTCCAAATCGTTTGGGGTTTTTTCCGGGTGTTTTATTTTTTTTTTTTCGGCGAATGGGCCTCGGTAGTGGACTCCATCCGTTCGTCAGTTGTGTCCGATGGCTGGCCGCCATAGCATTTTGATTTCCGCACTGCATCCGGCAGTTTTAATCCCCAGACGGCAGCGTTGCTGTACTCCAAACCACTCTGTACCGCCATCGCCAGCGGTACTCTTCCTAAAATGAAAAAAAAGTTGAAGTGTAAATGCAGCAAGAAATTAAACAGAAAGTATAAGTCTAGATAGCCTTTAATTTAGGTGCATTGCTATCCTAAATTTCACTGGCATAACTTGAAAATATTGTTAAGACTTAATAGTCGTGTTCACAAACTATTTATTAGCTGATATAACCGTTTTCGCATAGAGAACTGTAGCTACCAATGCGAGGGAGTCAGGGAAAATGCGAACAGTTCACTATTTACCACACACGCAACGTGGGATCCTCTGCAGCACGGTGGTGTTGGTGAGTGGGTGGAGCGGGTGGAATGGGTGCTCTATTGGCGGTGGCCATCGGTGATGCATGGCCATGGCCATGGCGCTGAAAATTCTACTGCCTGCCGTCCAGTTGGTCCGGCCATCCAGTGTCGCATTCATTGCCATTCATTCGCTGCTGCCGTTCGTGGTTGACCCACCACCCACTCACTCATATGCCGCCCAATGGCACCACCACTCCCCTTGGGGATGATGCTTGCTGTTGTTGCTTGTGGCTAACATGCAAGCTTAGGATTTGGAAAACAATTTCACTGTTAGTGGAATGTCAACGTCAGGTCTCGCTCTGCCAACGGCTACCCCATCCCCAACCCCGCCACCATTGCATGCCGCCCACCGCCCACCGCCCACTGACGTCCACCTCCCCCTTTTGGTGGTCAGAAATTTTAGGCGCGATGCGTCGCACACATCACTAATTAGTGATGTGCAATAATCGTGCCAGTGTGTGGATGTGTGTGGAGTAGGGCGATGGGTGGCTTAGTGGTGCAATGGTGCACTGGTTCAGTGGATCAGTGGGTGGGTGGTACACAGAGGAAATATGCTACATACCTTGTATTTTATTTATTTATTTTAATACAATCTCCAAACAACTTGAATATGTGAGAGTTATTTCATTTGCATTGCATTTTTTCTTTAAGTGCACTTTAGCCGTGGGTAAGATTTCGACAACGGTTCGGTTCAAAAATTGCGACATTGTTAATCAACTGTGCGTGTCGTATAAGTTGCATTTGCTTTCGGTCGCTTGGTCGGAATGGATTGCATGCGATTGCCGTTTTGGTGGGTTAAGGCGGGGGAAAAAAGGGTTAAATTGGGCACTGGGTTGTGTGATTGGTTTCCATGCTCCAGAGAGGCCGAACCCAACTGACTCAACAGAGCCGGGCATCTAAGTGAGTGGAAATTTGCTGTTGTGGGGCAATCCGATAATCATATGCATTGGGAATTAATTATTCTTGACCGAGTTGAAGGTCGTTTTGGGGAACAATCGAATGTATTACTTTGTTATATAGGTTTAGTAAAATATTAGCCCTTCATTATCGAAATTGCTGCTAAGCTTTTTTGTTTCGAATGAGTAATGGTTTTTTTTTTTCGTCTATATTTATGGCTAGGCAGGTCATGTCATATTTTCGTTACTGAGTTTTAAGCATTCTGTGCATTTTATTCGAAATTGGCACTAGGTTTTAACGGCTTTCAATGAACAAAATGCAATCTGACGGGAAGTGCAAAGGGCATGGCAGCGATGAAGCTGCAGAGTGCAGGAGCAGCCAATATGGTTGCATTTAATTGACCAGAAAAACAGCAAAAGGGCTGCGGGGTGAGCCTAATTGAAATTTCATGTTGCAAAAGTAAGTGAGAGCCGTCGGCAGGGGAGGAAATCAATGGAGGCAAGTGTGAGCTGCCATTTTTCGCGATTTGTTATCAAGTGGAGAAGAAATGCACAACTTGGGGCAGCTGCCATTGCAAAGATTAATCCAATGAATAACAATTTATTTCAATGGAATTCTTTAAATAATATTTTAAATCTAGCCAGCCTTGGATACAATGTCAATTGTCAAATTCTCTAAGGCAGAAGGTCGCCTATGAAAAATCAGTATATTCGAACTGAAACGGCATTCGGTTCGATCATCAGTTATTTCAACTAAATTCGAGTTTTTTGCTTTTGGCGAATTGAAATTGATATATCAAGAAAACGATTTGATATAATGGCCCACAGGGAGTACAATCGTCGTGATGGCCAGGCAGAGGGATTGGGTCTAGGTGGTGGCGATGCAGACAACAGTGTGCGTATGCGACACCCCACCCCACCACCGCTGGCGGTGCAGCATGCAAGATCTGGGGCGATGGTTGTGGAACTGGCAGTGGACCCTTCCCGAGCGATGAGGTCGACCAACCAGCAGCAGCCAATTGATCGGGATCAGTTGAGGATCAGCACGGAGGAAAGCTGTCAGGGATCCGAGTTGGTTGTCGCATCATCACATCTATCCAAAAAAATTCAAGAACATCGCCGACCAAATCAGCTGGTGCGCTTTTGCCTACGATTGGGCTACAACACCCTGCTGTATCCGTACGAAATGGCCAAGGTTCTTATCCAACTGGGACATGAACCGCTTCAGGCGAAGCCCTTTGTTATGCGACTGATTCAACGGCGGCCACGCCTCTTTTTGCCCAGTGTCCATCGGTATGTGCAGCACATTCAGCATATAGATGGCTATACGGGAATGTATCGTGGGTTGACCGCTCGCCTGGCCGCCAGCATAGTAGACTATTTGCTTGGCGATCTTCTGCTGGCTACCTTGCACTTTGCACCCTATAAGAGAGGCCCCAAGGAGGGACTGAGCCTCAAGGAGTTCTGGTGGAATCTGACAAGGAACAGCTTGCGCATTACCACCGTAGTGGTTATAACACATCCCTTTTACGTGGTTATGGTGCGCCAGATAGCCCAGTTTGTGGGTGGTGAACACGTTTATGAGGGTCTCGTTGGCAGCCTGATGACTCTTGCACAACAGGAGGGATGTGCAGGACTGTTTGCGGGCATGGTGCCACGCCTTTTGGGCGAGTGGAGCGTCCTTTTCATTACGAGCGCTCTGAGTCACCTTTGCCGTCGTCTCCTGCCAATGAGCGAACTCCAGCATCAGTATAACACCGCGGTAATTCAGATGATGGCAAGCCTAGTGGCCTATCCACTGGAGGTGACATCCACCTGCATGGCCGGAACCGGAGCACCATTAACCGCATGTGAGCCACCGAGCATGCCGCTCTACAATCACTGGGTCGACTGCCTTACGGATCTCTATGCCCGCGGTGGCCAAAACCGTGGTGCCATTCTCTTCTGGCGCACGGTGCCCAAGATCCAGTTGCTGCGCAGCAAGGATAATTACACTGTAAGATCGATTTAAAAGAATATGGGGTATATCAGTGGAGGATGAAGAGTTCAGAAGTGGGAAAGAATCAATCGATGGCAAGCACGGAAAATAGAATGAGATATGGAGAAAACGTATTTGGAACAAACTACAAACGAAATGAAAAAAGGCAAGAGAATATTTCCTGGAGCGTACATTTTGGATCGTGAAGAAAATTAGGAGTTAGTTAAATTTACAAACAAGTCGGTGGAGTGATAAGACCATGGATATTCAAAAGATTATAGTGTGAAAAACATTTGATACGAGGACTACAGAAGAAACACAGAACTGATAGTTTGCGGATATGTGAATAGCAGAACAACCAAAGGCAATCATCGTTTACTGATCTGTGCGAGAAATAATAATGTTGATAACTTTTGAATATAGTTACTGTTCATAATATTTGGAAATAATAATAATAAAAAAAATAATGTTTGGAATTTGGCATATTATTAAGGAAACATTCAACAAACACTTACTTACTTACTATTTGGTCCATGAAAAGGGCTCAGATGGATGACGAGGCTGCTTGGCAAAAGAAAAGACCCCCAGTTGAGTTGTAGATTTGCACATCCTCTTGTTGTTTTCGCATTCATAAGCTTGTAAAGCTACAGGACCGCTCTTTATCTGTATCTTTTCACTGGGGCTGCTGTTGCTGCTCCTGCTGCTGCTGCTGCTGTTTCACCAAATGTCAGCAGAGATTAAGCGACTGAAATCCGGGCAGAATGGAACTAACCAAGGCCAGGACACATGTACGACATTCTATGTACTCCTTAACCCCCGACCCATATATGTGCATGCGTATGTGTGCACATACATACATATGTACATATACGGTGCACATACAGTGAGTGCACACCCACACAATGAGGCGTAACTGGCAGATGCACGTAATGAAAATATCAAAAATCTACAACGAAATGTGCCAACAGGATTTCAGTGGCCAGTGGCGTGCGGCAAGGGGTGCGATAAGGGGGCGGTGGCGATGGCTCAGACACAATTCAGTTTTGGTTCATTTGAATGCGACACATTTGCGGGCCACACTTCGGTGGGCAGAGGGTAGCATTCCGGCACTCGGGTCTTTCGAAAGCTCAAGTGGTAAATGAGCTGGATGCCACATTTCAAATATAGTAATATTTTTTTATATATTTCTTAAAATCTTAGTTTAGAGGCAGTAAGTGTTGCACATATCGAATGTTATATTTGACCACAGGGTATTTCTTAGTCCAATGACTAATGGCAATCGATTATCTAAATGCCAGTTATGCTCAGTTGTTGTTGTTGCAAGTTGGTCAGGTTCATTTGGGCCAGAGAAATCAAGAGTCAAAAGTTGGACCTCCTACATCTTCCATAAACGTTGCAAAATTACTAGTTATTACATGAGCGTGTCTGTGTGTGTGCGCGTGTGTGTATGTGTGGTTTCTGTATGTCCATGTGTGAGTGTGTATCTGTGTGACGATGACAGTGCAGTGGGTATAAGTCGTATCGTCTTAATAACCAAAAAATGGCATCAGCCGTCAGCCTTTGCAGGACTACAAGGACTACGTGTCCTGCAACATTCACGCATGCCTGCATATATATATATATGTACATATATATATATATATTGTATATGTATTTGGATGTATAGTGATTCGATATATCTATGTATGTATGTATGTATGTATAGGGCTTCGTGTGTGTCTGGGCAACTGTTGAGCAGAACACGATTCTGTTGTTACTGTCGCCTAGCAAAATGCAATTAGACTAACGATGCAACACAATTTTGTCTTCAGCTTCATAAAGATGCGATGTTCGGGATAAAGGAGGCGGCAATATTGGGCGGCCAGTTGACATAGTCAGATGGTCAGACGAAAATCGAGGGGTTGCCATGGACTTCCTTGTTGTCATTGCAGGCAGGAGCATTAAATTGTTAAAAATATAAAAGCAAACAGCCACAACCAAACACTAGTTGGCTGGCTATCTAAGTTATCTATACACTTTTGGAATTGCATGTTAATCTAATACTAATTTTGTATTTATTTCATTATAAAATGTTTTCAAACAACTAAATTGCAATTGTTCTCGAACAAACCTCGCACATTCAGCCGAAGTCTTATGCCCAACAATTTCATGTTTCAATTTTTGTTCATCTGTGTCTATGTGTAGCGGAAATGCTGAACAAAGTCATGCATTTGCATGGATAACTTGAGGCTTTGTCTTGGCCTCAACTTGCAAAACTGCTAGTTTCTGGGCCCAGAACTAATTGCCCTGCGTTCGGGCTTAATTAACATTAATATCGAGTCCATTATTAAGTCAATTATGAATTATTATTGGAATCAGATCTGTATCCGTTTCCAAAACGATATGAATGTATACATTTATATATATATATGTATATGTGGGCGGGAATAGGAAAATTGGAGGGTAAATGTCATAATTAACACAAGCCACTAAATGCATGTGTGCGGTTCTCTTGGTTCAGCTTGTTGTATTTCTTTTTTTTTTTTTGTTGGCTGCCAGTATAGGTAATGCTTTATTATTAATAGTCAGATATGTTCCACACAATAAAATCTCTTTGAAATGACAGCAATAATAAATATCTATCTATATCAGAAAGAATATTAGTTGATGTAATATATATATATGTATATACATACTTCTTTGGTGGTTTTGTGAAATCTTTTGTTTGTAATTATGTGTATTAAAACGATTTCAGGGCTGGGAACACGTTCTGTTCTCATCACGATAGGATGTGCCACGGGGGAAGTCGACGTTTCCCGGCGGTTCACAAATATATTACGCATACGCCGCATCGGCTTCCGACTTCCGACAACAACGTCGGCGGTTTCAATTTTATAACGTTAAACCAATTAACAGGTTTTACACACACAGACACACGCATTTATGAGGTGTTAATCGACGTCATTCTGATGTAAAACGCGATGAGAAGCAATATATATTTTATGGGTTGCGTAATTAACGGGCAACAACAATAACACACACACACATAACACACACACATACACACACCAAAGAGCGACAGGTTAATGAGGCTCCATTGATTATGCATATGAGTTTTGCGGGTGCGGAATGTGTGCGATTGTGTTGGTGCGGGAGGGGGCGGTACAAGTGAGAGGAGGCGGGGCAGGCGAGCGGCGGCTTCCCACATCAAATTAAAATGTTACATATGCTAATGAAATCAACCAAAATTATGAGCAATTATGAATAGCTTAATGGGATTGCCGATGACTGGCATTGGTTTCGCTTGCGCTCGATTTTCCTCTGTTTATACAACTCATCCTTTGAGATGCTTTCTCCTTTGAGTTGGCCCATAAAGCGTTTTTATTTAATCAGCACTTGCCAAGATATTTACATAATAGCGTATTGATTTATTTTATTTGATGCTATTTTTTTTCAGGATTTAATCTCCTTTGGAGTATTTGTACAAGTATGTTTTTTTTTTTCAAATCTGACATGTGGAATTATTGCGTTTGTTTATTTTACGCTCCCATTGACACACTTTCACCACTGATTTCTTCCTTAAAGCAAATTTTTGGACATGCTACTTTTTGGTGGGGGGAAATGCCAGGTGAGCAGCCAGGTGTAAATTACAAAACTTGTAAGATTCTCCATTTCCTCTGCGGGCGGGGCGGGGAGATGATGATGATGATGGCACTCCCGGCACGACTGTCGTCATAGCTGGCTGCCCCGGATCTCGACTCGAAGGTAATGCCAACAATTACGCAGCTGAATATTTTATGAGCCAAGCAGATTAATATGAATATTTTATTATCATTTTAGATTCCTTATTTCCCTTCTATCGCAGTCCCATTCTCTGTCCACAAAAAGAGCAAGAAAGCGTGGGCCAAAACCAAAAGGAAGGACCAAGTCAAAGTCAACTCAGAAATATGCTTTGTTTGGGTTTTCTCTGTGAGGACACATAGCGAACCAGATGGAGTTACTTTTATGCAGCTTGTTGCAATATGTGTGTCAAATTGTTAGATTTGACATTACATTTACAAGGCTTTCCTAATTCAATTGAAGTCTTATCGACCATAAATATTTTTGCCAAAAAGCATGCTGTTTTTTTTTTATAATAGTCCCTAAAAGTGTCCCCATCAGTGCAGAGCATTTAATGCTCGACTTTTTCTTGACGGAATTTAATTTTTAGCTGCCTTGGCTGACTCTTGATGCTGCCACAGTTTTTTGCACCTTGGCAGACGAAAATGTTTGTGCCGGCCCCTTGCCAATGGCAAACAAAAAAACGGCAAGGAATACGAATAAATGAAAAACGCAGGACTCGCTGGGAAAGGCGGCTGGGAAAATGTGGTGAGAACGGAATTTATGACCACGAGCCTTCAAAGGGCCAAGTTGCCTAAATGTTTTTTTCTTCGCAGCGCCAGCTTCAGACAGGCAAATAAAAACGGGCCAAAACAAATTGTGGCCCAGAGAGCCGGCCTCGTCCTTCGTCCTTCGCTCGCGCCCCTCGACCCTCGTCCCTTTTTCCCCGTCCTTAATTCGCAGTCAAAACCAGAAAGCCACTTGGAAATGTGTAGGGTGCAAAAAATTAAAAAAAAGAGCAATGCTATAAAAAAAGTCGAAACATTTTCTTTCATTTGTTGCGTTTTAAATTTTCATGCGCAGCGAGTGTCGGCAATTACCAAGGCCTAAACTATATATACGTATGTATATAGTTTTCCGGGGGGGCGAGCCTAGGAGGCAGGCAAATAATAACGTCGTCATGTATAAATTGCCTGCCACGCCCACAGACGACTTGGTGGCTTGGCGGGAGGCATCTCTGATTTATGCAGCCCATAAAATTGCCTGGCGTGTAAAAAGTGGAGAAAGTCGAAGCTGAAGAAGTGCAGCAGCAGTCGCAGCCGCATCTATCGAAGGGTAAAGGCGAGGGGGAGCAGTGCGTTGCGGGATCGCAGTCCGAATCCAAGTCTGAGATGGCTTAGCTTCGGGCTGAAAGGAGCTCAACGTGTTTTGGATGCAGTCGCAGGATGTCTGTCAGCTGGGCCAAAAGGGTTACCCTAATCCTAGTGCCGCGTTCCTAACCGAACTAGTTCCTCTGACTAAGCGCTAAAGTTATGCAAGTCATACAAGAAAGTTGGCATTTTAATTGTGTTAAATGCCTTAATTTATTAACGCAATAACTATGGGATTCGAGAATTAGCAACCAATCAATAAAGTCAATGAGGGAAAACATCACATACTCGGACTCGGTTTTTGTGTTGTCTGTGAACCGGTTGCCACGCATCCTTGGCTGCTGTGCTGGCCTGTTAGTCACGTAGCTTAAATGAAGTCCCAGGAGGATTGAGGGACGGGAACGGGAGGCGTTCGCTCACGTTCATGTCGGTTGGCAGGCGGCATTATAATGCATTTTCTGCTTTTTTTTTTTTTTTTTGCAGCCCGTCTCTCCGGCTTTGGCTGGCACTCATTATGCGTTCGTCTTGAACTCCGCACTACTCCGGACTCGGGACTCCGGACTGACAGGTCCTGAATAGGCAACAGGCAGAAGGTCTCGTGCGATTTTTCCTTGGCCGCACATGCCTGACTGCACTTCAATCAAAATCAAATATTACACCCGGCAAAAGGGGAAGGCAGGTGCCAGCGCATACACTGTAAAAAATGTACATATTAACAAAAACATTTGGTTTTTAATTGGCTTTAAAATATATAATTTTTTTTGTAACTTCGAGTTTTTTAATTTTATACCGCTACACTATGGGGCATTTGGCCTGTTTTTTTTACAAAAATTAATACCTCCTAAACTATTGGAGATATTTGGATGAATTTTTTTTTATGCGTTACACATGCCTCCAGGAATATTTTGGAAAAGTGGGCGTGCCCCAACTCCGCCCCAATTTTTTTTTTTTTTTTTTTTTTTAACAATATATTTTTAAAGCTTATTTTTAATTTCAATATTGTATAATTCATAACCGTCTTCCTCTTCACAATCAGTAGAGTCTGAAGAATTTTTATCAGCTTCAAATTCGCAAGCTAACATTTCAATGACTTCTGGTGGAAGAGATAGTCGCTTATGTTTTCGCCTCTTTAAATTTATTGATGATATTATGGGATCCGAAGTATCCATTGTTCTGTAAAAGACATTTGCGAAGCTACTAATAGTTTTTGCCGTGGCTGGGTTCAACAAAAGAATTTTAAGTATGGCTGCAAGATCCCGCAGGTAGCACTTCCGTGCAGCTTGAACCAAAATACGTTCGTTGTGATTCTGCGCCCTTACGAGTTCATCTGCTTGCTGTCTTCGGCCACTCAAATTTTTTAAATAATATGACGTTTTCGGGAGTCCAACTAATTTCCTTTCCTATTTATTTTTCTCCTTTACCTTCAGGACTAGGTGTTCTTCTAACCAATTTGAAAAAAATTTTAAAAATTCATTTATTTTTCGATTGCATTTTCTCCAATTTCGCAAAAGATTGACTGAAATCATTCGTTATTATTATTATTAGTTAATCGTTTATTAAAGTCTAGCTTGCTATCAGAAAAATGCCCACTGATAAAAGTGCAAATAGAATTTTCCTTTTGACGAACACCCTTTTGCGTGCGCCACACTTCCAGCAGGGCAGCATTGGAAATCGAGATATTGCTCCCTAAAAAATGAAATTTCTCAAAAAACCGCAAAAAACGCACATAGAGACTACCTGATATGAGTTAGGAATTGAACACACTACAACATGGATATAAACACATACTGAACAAATTTGAACAAATTGTTGTAGCTCTATTCAAAGTTGAAAAATTTTTCAAACAACTACATGTTAACACCACTTGCTAAATGTACAAATTGTTAGTAGTAGACGCACACAATAAACAATATATTAACAGAAACACATAATACAAACCTGTAGATTGATTATCCATTTCAAATTTTATTCTTTTGCGATCTTCTTTTTAAGTTCTAACACTTTGAAAGTTAAGCTAAATTTTGCGCTCAATGCAGCCACGTGGTATGTGCTCGCAACAGCTGACTTTAACAGCTGTTATTATAATGATGCGCTGTTAAATTAACTTTTTCGGGCTGTAACATAACAGTTTAAAGTATTTCCAATATACTAATACTAAAATACAGCAAATTTGCATACTTGTGAAAAACACATTTTTGTAAAAAAAACAGGCCAAATGCCCCATAGCGCGCTAGGCTGCAGCTAGCTGGCCTTGCCCCAAAAAGTATGCTATGCAAATAGTTTCGATAACGTATACGACTCGTTGACGTGCTTGCGCGATTTTCCAATGGCAATGAATGGATTTGTTTCTCAGTGCCACATATGTGCACCGGCTTTCGCCTTTGTTGTGTGCCTCAGACATGCAGACAGATATAGCTGGCCATGGCTTGATTACGCACGTTTATTACTGGAAAAGCAGCAGGAATTGGAAACAGGATCGGAGAAAAGGATTCACAAATGGGCGTTGGGCGCGGGGCTTTGGGCTTTGCCATCAATATGCGTTGTGTGGCCTGCAAATGCACAACATGATTACTTGCAAATCACCTGAATGCGATGCGGATTATGAATGGCAATGTGTGGAGGGAAGCTGTGGAGATGTGGAGCAACAAGTGCTGGAATTATTTATTTCTAATTTAAATTTTAAGCGGTCGCGCCGCTGGCTCATGAATATTAATTTCGATTTTAAGGCCGCAAAACAGTGCAAACTAAACAAGAATTACAACTAAATATTTATAACTCATTTTCAGCGCGATGCGCATACACAAAGATAAATAATAGACAAAGTTAAATAAAATGGATTTACCAAAAGTGAGTGAGTGTGTGTGTGTGTGTGTGCGTGTCGAGCGTGAGAATACACAAAAATTAACTTGTATTTAAAATTTAATTAAAACTTTTGCTGTTATTTACATGTGCGGCCTTACTCCGCCCATCGCTTTTTATAAAATGCTAAAACTTTCGCTGGAAGGCGTGGCACTGCGTACTGCAAATGCAGCTAAAATGTGGCCAAAATCATAATGCATTACATATGCATGGCCATCGGCATGCCAATTTAATTGAAATATCGTGCACTATTTTTGGTTTATCGCATCACGAAGAAAAATTAAAATACAGAACATCGAGTAACAACTGCAGCGGCGGAAAAAAAAGAAGCGAACGGATTTTGGCCATGGCTAACTGGTTGTTGCGGCTTTCGCGTTTAGCATAATTAGTCTTTCTGACCGCATTACGTAAAATGCGGTTGATGCCTCTCAATGCAACGTTTCCCTCTATTTGGCCCAAGGCCGCTGCATCCGCACAAACAATGCCAAAAATGGAGGGCAGTAAAAAAGCATTGCTTTCGACCGTTTAATATGGCTATCAGGAAAATATCATATCATATCGATTAAGTACTTTTGGCTTCTAATTCCAATTTTCCACATAAATTTAATGAATCTATATGTAGAAGCGATATGCTGAGATGTAACTGATCGCTGGTAACGTTCTGCATCTTTTGTTTGCTTGGTTTATAGTCTAATGCAGGTGTTCCCTGATTTCAGCCAAAAAGTATCAATTTTTTGGCCAAAACTTCGAAAATAATGGTCCAAATGTGGAATGTCATGGCTCATTGAACTCGTAACGAAATTTCAAATCGAATAGTGCCGAAAATTGGAAAATCGAATTTTTACCCATTTTTCGCAAATTTTGATGATGTTACCCCTTATAGAAAATCAAAAAATGTCAAAAAATTTTAATTTCCTTAATTCTTCCAAAAATGCTACAGAACGTTAGTACTGCTTGCTAGCTTTAAAAAACAGTCGGTCATATGGATTTTTGTCTTATTTTGGCCAAGTTACAGCCGAAAAACTGAACAACAGAACCATATTTTCATAAATAGAGAGATTTTCACCTTAGAAATGTGTATATTTTCTGCTTATTTTTCTGTGATAAAAATCTCTTGCTGATGCCACTGTATTCGAAACGCATTACTCAACTGGCTAGTAATTTGCAGCGTTAAATGAACGGAAATCAGTAAACCCGCCACCGATTGCTTGAATTAATTCCCCTTTAAATCGAGTGACCACTGTGCTTCCATTCGTAAGGGGCGCTAATGAACAGTCGTTATATGTATGTATGAGTATGAGTATGAGTATAGAAGGCACCAGCCACCGACTTTTTGGGGCGCCACAAAATCGCACTCGTAATGCGTTTGGGCAACTTCGGGCCACTCGACTGACCAAACAATCCAGAGAGTGGCGCTCGCTCTTGCAATTTATGGTAAATTAATTTGTAATTAATTTTTATACGAAACGAAACGAATGAATTTGTATGGGCCATAGTGCCATATGGCCGCAAGCAGCAATTCTATTTGTGTTTTTATTTCTATTTTACGCTAGTTTAGTTTCAATTGCGTCCAATTAAACATGCGGCCATCGCCCAACCGCCGCTAAAATCCGCCATTTCCGATTGCCTGGTAACATCCAACATCAAATTTTACATCCCAATCCCAATCGCTGCCGGTTTTCCGCTTTGCCCCCTCTCTACACCACCAGCCGGGGCACATTGCCATTTCCATCCAGTGAAATCCTGAGCTGTGAATCCTCTGCGTGTTGCACGCGTTTTGTGTTTTTCGGAAATTGAAATTGCATATTTAAACAGGCCATTCCCACTGTGTCCATCGCACTAACTGTACGTGTATGTGGGTTTGTTTTGAGTGAGTGTGTGGGATGTGTGTGCATAGATGTGTGCGTGTCGTCATTGTGGCAGCAAACGGAAATAAAGTGTGTTTCTTGTTGCTATACCATTTCTAAGCACTTGACTGCGTTACGCATTCGCTTCTATAATTATTATTGTCCTGCTGCCCAAGGACATTCCAATTGGAATTACACTTGTAGAGGAATAATTTAAATTATATTTGGAAAATGTATTGTATAATAATTATTTGAGTTCATTTATTTAACTCAAATATTTTGTTGTTTTAAATATTTCGAATGAGGTTTCAATTTGAATAGCATAATAATTAGATCCATAGCTTGGACATTTATCTTTCAGTACAGCTTTGGTTGAACCTACGTCAATGATTTCGAAGTACCTTTTGAAATTCCCTGAGGAAATTCTCAAGAATTAATCAGTGGCTAAGATGTTTGACCTATGAGGTGGCTGCCAGCGGCAAAATGGCTCTCCAGCTCAAATTTGATATCTGATGATGATTTAAAATTCCATTTATATCTCGGGTTCCGGATATTGGTGTGACTGACAACTGAAGAGATTACCCATCCGAAACAAATCAACAACAAGCGGTAGTTTTGGTTTTCATATAATACTTTCGCTTTTCATTTATTAGTTTTGCATTCTTCAATTTCGTTTTCTCGGGAAACAATACCTTATTCGTTCACTGCTGCTAACCCGTTCTATGCTTAGTAATTCTTGCATTTATAGTTACATAGTTACATTTTCATATGGCAACACAATAGTAACTTACAGTCGTAGCAAAGTGTTACCGAGTTGAGGAATTCGAAATTCGAAATTCGGAATTCGTTTCGATCCCCATAGCTTTTATACAAATAGTTAATGCTCTACACATAATCGGGGGGCCATTTAGTATGTTCCTTAGTTAGTTGGTTGGTTGGTTGGCCCAAAGAAATAATTGCACAAAGTGTCGCTCGACAGCTGCGAATGTGGGAATTGAACGGATCTGATATATATATGTGTGTGTATATATATATATATATGTATGTTTAGGTATACTATATATTCGTGTATATTATACAAACTCAGTTGGTGCTAATTGCTAAATGCTATTCAGTAACTTAGGTTCTACATTAGCCATAATACTTGTCTTTACAGCACTTTACAACACTGTTCGTCTTCAAAAAAAAATGTCATTTACTTTATTTAAATATATATATATATATATAGATCGTTTCTGGTTTACTCATTAATTCGAATTTGATTTTCTTGGGCTTTTGTTAGCAACACGGCTAGTTAATCAATTAATTAGTTAATTCTAATGCTTGCCTTCTAGAGCTAAATTACGTAATATAGCCCATTCAGTTTAGCTAGTTGTATACTCCATGACTGGTGACTAGATTTATAGATATATAGATGGCCGCTAACTGAGGATGGGATGTCCTGCCGGATTATAAATTTCGAAGCCAAGTATATAGACGCTTATAGATGCTTTGGTTGTTTGTGTTGAGTACCTAAGGGTGTGGGAGTTATATATAGCCAACCTATATAGCGTACCGATTTTTGTTCAACTTCCTGGCTGCATTGCTTAGTAGTTCGTATTGGTTTTATTTTAGTTACTGCACTGTCTCGATCGTTCGTACATATATAGTGGTGTATATATAAACAGAGGTGTCACAGAAATCGCAGCACGATTTGCATATTTTTTTAAAACGTTTTCGAAAGCATCAGATTCATTTATTTGGAAAGAAAGAAATGTCTTGAAATTTTCAATCCTGTGCGATTTCTGTAGATCCCCTGGTTGAGTGTGGTATATATGTGTGTATATATATGAATTTATATAGATACCTTTATTTTTGTGTATATTTATATGAATATTTACTTTTTGTTAATTTCTGTTGCCATTTGTTTATATTTCGTCTCTAACTCTTCATTAATCTTTCGTTTCATTTTTGTTTGTTAGTTATTGTCCACCCATCCAGTTTACGGAAATTCTCTTATTTCACTTTGTAGTCGCATTTTTTTTTGTTGCTCTTAACATTTTTTATTTATTTTTTGCTAAATTGTTTTTGGTATATCGGCATATAACAGAGGAGGCGAATCATAAATGATTATGAATTTATATGTATACCTATATGGGATGCATTGAATCGGAAATATTTAAATGAGCCGCCCAGATTAAATCTAAGCTTTTAAATCGACCAGATTTTCTGTTCGACAAGAACATCTATTCAAAAATAGATGATTGAAAAGCAAGAGTCCTTGTTTATTAAATTAACACACCCATAAATTTACAAAATTTAAGCTTTGCATAAAAAAAAAAAAACGATGATAGACTCGTGCTTTTTGCGCTTTGCATAAATACATATAGATTGAAGACAAAAACCGAATTGTATTAAATTTCATTGAATTAAGTTCTCATACTCCGCCACAAGAATATGCAATAACATTTTTACGGAAATTTTCAGCTACTATTTGCTATTTTTCGCTAGTGTCGGTGTGCCAGCTTTTTGTTTGTTAAATTTAGCATTTGCGTTTGGCATGGCATTTACTCTATTGTTATACTCGCTGTATAAGCATTCCTTTTCCGTGTTTTTTTTGTTTTGTTTTTTTTTTTTTGTATCCTGCCTTTGTTACCTAAATTTGTCCTGCTCTCGTATTATTAATAATAATGAAATAAATAATACAATTTGCTGTGTTGCTGCTGCCGTAGGAATATTGCAATTGCAAGCCAAACGAATCCTGAGTTCGTGTTGTAAACATGAATATAAAAATTGAATGCGACATAAAAAATGCAAAATGCTTCGTTGCCAGCCTCAGTTGTTGATGTTTTTGTAACCAGTTGTTGTCATTATAGTTGTAATTGCTGTAACATTATTTACCACACATAATAATAATAATAATAGCAATAATAATAATTGCTTTTCGCGGCACTCGTAGCCCAGTTGTCAACGTATCAAAAGTCCCGTGTCGGGTGACCATCGATTCGCCCTATAGTACATATCCTTGTACATCGAGGGGCACGCATATTGATTCTGTTAATATTGTAGAAAAGTGGGTAAAGAAATTTAGAATTTAATATTTTAGGCAGATATATATACTTGTTGTTAGTGTGCTAAAAACACACGGTTGCAGGACTCAAAACTAAAAAATGTAGAGATATAAATATTGTTCGAAATCGTTACAATGTTTAACACTTTACGCATGTGCCCACAAAATTGCCACCCCCTTTGCATTAAAAATAAATTAACAGAAATTATACTGCCATGTTAATGCTATGAAAAAGTAATCAGCGATAAAAGTTGCGCCCACACGACTACCCCAACCCCAACCCCATTAAAAATAAATGAACAAAAAATGTGTAAATACTATAATGATGTGACCACAAATAAAAACCGTGTCCACTTTGGCAACCGTGTGGCGGCTAATGGGTTAATTAAAGCGATGCCACTCACCTTGTTTCGCTTAAAATCTATGTTCGTTCTTACGGTTCTATGGTGTAAACTTTGCACTGGTCGCGCATTATTACCTAGTGGAGCTTTGGGTGTACTCTCGGAGCCTTGCATCAGTCGTCGGAGTTGGTACAACTGGAATATATATGAAATATAGCATAGCACTGGTGTTATCAATTATCGATAATTGCTTAATATTTGGGCCCTTAGGCGGGTGGTTTGCCTAACTGGATAAATTAGCCACTAATTGCTGCCAAATTGAGTGGTAAATTCGCTGTGCAATGTGTCAAGTGTTCAATTGATATGACTGGCATATTGCCGATCAAATATCATTTAATAAATTTATTATGCAAAGCGCTACTAGTCAAAAAGCATCTAGAGAAATTATTCTTTTAATTCTATTTTCCTGGTTTTTTTTTTCTTAATAAGATTCCCACAAGTATCGTGCAGTTCCGAAAAGGCCTGTGAAAATCACAATTGTCATTCGCTGACTTGTTTACATTCCACTTAATGCATTTTGGGGCTTTTTGCCTGTCCTATTTATTGTTTACTCATTTACTTTGAGTATTTTTTATTTCTGCCAACACTTTTGACCCCAGCGGCATGGCCATTACACATGTTTCATATGCATTTATGCAAATTGATTAAACTAACCAAATATTGTTTTTTAATTATGCACAGAGCGGAATATTGACCGCATTCCCACCGCGATCTGACCAATGCCCAAATTGATGAGCAATTTTATAATTGCATTTATGCGATTTCATTGTACTTCCAATCAGCGACCAGTAAAAAAGGAGTGAGTACTACAGTATGCAAAAAAAAAAAAAAAAGAAGATAAAATAAAAACAACAAAAAATAGGGAAAAACGAATGGCATCGAATCGAATCGAATCGAACATAAATAAACCAGCAAGTACAAGCCGCTCTAATTGCAATTGAAAAACACACGAAATGCATTTAATTATTTGCGGTCCGCAAATGGAGGGACCACAAACTCACCTCCTGTTTGGTGATATAGATGGGCTTATTAACTATGATCCAGACGGTGCTCTCCCAGCAGCCCGGATGCGTCGTGGAGCCCTCATAGGTGATGTAGTGATCCGTGTTCGGCAGCAGCGACCTCACGGATATGTGTCGGATGGGCGTGGAGAATCCTGCAAGTGTGGAAGGTGGCACAACAAGTTAGAGGGCTAAGTTCAAGGTGGGTGGCCCCGGCTATTTATGCGCATATCGCACAAAAAAAAAAAAAAAAAAAAAAAATGTAGTATGAAAACACGTCTGCCGGGCGTCTAATGAATTATTCAGGCCAGTTCTTAGTTCCCACTTTTCAGTTCGCAGTTCCCCGTTCCCGGTGGCCAACCTGACCACTTCAACGTCAGCGCTCGGCTTTATTCATACAAATCATTTTGCCAGCCGGAAATGAAGCAACTCGCGGCTTGCAGCCCAAGTCGAATGAAATCCGCGGAAGGAGACGGTGTTTTCTGCGTCCCAACGAGTGGGAGTTCCACTTTTGGGCTGAGTTTTTGCATTGCGGTTGTAGCTATACTCTGACATCAATCAGCTGATTGAGAGGAGTATCTCACGGATATGTATGTTGGCCAGATAAACAAAATTGCGTATGTCTAAAGTATTTTCTAAGCAAATAATCATTACCTTATGGTATGAAAATAGTACTACAATATTGATAATCTATCAACCTCTTTAACTAACTTTTCCCAATATTTTCGTTAGAGTATCTGCATTTTAAGTACTTTAAACTTTACATAGCCGCCTTATCCTGCAGTTATTACGGTTCTTCTTGCTTTTGTTGGCGAGTGGCCTGGCATATTTCTTGGTTCTCGGCTTCATTCGGTCGGTTTCGCCCGGGCATTTTACAAATTAAGGCTGGGGCTGGGCCACCATAAAGTTGTACGACCTGTAAAAAGGCTATTAAACTGGCCAAGAAAATGCCAACGAGACGTGCAATGGGTTTTCTGGAAGGGGGTGGGGTGGGGTGGGGGGGGAATTATTAAGTGTCGGTTTAGTGTAATTCGAGGTTTCATTTTCGTCACTTTGTGCCGGCCAGTCTCAATTTGGCACGCCCCATCTCAGCCACCTCTGACCCTTCGATTTTTTTTTTTTATGGTTCGCCTGGACATAATTATGGCCCACCGATATAATGTTGTTGTTGTTGCTGCTGCTGCTGCTGCAATGACATCATAAAAAGCGGGCAGCCAAAGAAAAGGCAACTTGCAACGGTATTAACATTGCAACATTTCCGGTAGCATTTTGCGTAGACGGAAATGATGGTGGTCGGTCAGCGGTTTGGGGATTGACGATTCTCGTTGCTGCCAGCTACCAGCGGGCTGGAAATTTGCACTCACCTCTATACAACACCTTGTTGAAGGTGCTCGTGATGATCCGTAGCTCCGGATTGGGCGTCTCGCCAATTTGCACCATCAACGAGAGTCCAACGATTCCCTGCGACTTGTGCTGCGCCTCGGACATGTTGTGGTACAGCTCCTTGTTGAATCCATAGATTTGGATCTACAACAACAATTGATTACAAAAAAAATGGCAAATATGTAAAAATAGATTTTTTTGTATAACATTTGAATATGTCCTTGCAGAACTAACCTCGCCGGGAAAGCTATAGCCCTGGATGAAGTGCTCGGATCCGCGAACATTCTCCGTGCCATAATGTATGTAGATCTCCTCGAACTGGTAGCGGTAGGCCAACGGTCCACCGGATATGTTCACGTGCTGCTTGGTGTCCTTGTCCACGCGGAAGACCAGCGACTGGCCCGTGTTGTGCAGAGTGCCGGAAACCTGCAATGCAAATGGGATATCCAGGACATCCGGGTCAAGTTAAGGGTCTCGCCAGGGGGGGGGGGGGTGGAAGTAGGTGGTGGAACACCTCATGACCTCGTGGCCTCTACGCACCTTGTGCTTGTCAATGTGCAGGGGCCGCAAATATGGATCGAAGAGCAACTTGTCGGGCACCACGTCGATGGGCGATTGGCGGCGTCCTTTGTTGCACATATTCCACTGCGGATTGATGAGGCCCCAGAAGCTTGGTCCTGGCAAAAAAAAAAAAAAATGGATGAAAAACGGATGAGTCGTCGCCACTCGAACGGATACACAGAAAGATACACAAAAGTTGTGAGTGGGATTTTTGGCTTTAATACTATAAATCGAAGAATTTAAGCTAACAGGGGTAGCATATATATACATAAGTTATTAAGGTAACTCTTATATTTTAGTTACCAGATATGTGGCCCATAATCAGAGAGTCTAAAAAGTGTTTTCTACCGTACAAACATGGCTATATACATCGGTTATTGGCCTTCGTATCTGTTCATGTTCCTCTGCCATATATAGTGTTCTGTCAATCGAGCAAATGGAAAACGTGTCTTCGCCTCTTCGCCCAATGCAAACAGAAACAGAAACAGAAACAGAAACTGCAGCAGCAACATCGATGACAATTTCAAATGCCAAATGAAATTTCATAAGCTCACCAACTGGCCCCATCGACCCCCTTTTAAATGGCAATTAAATGCAATGCACCGATGGGGGTCAGTTGCACCCTCACATGTTTCGGTTTGAGTTTTGGGTTTTTGGTCGCTTTCCAACTCCGATGTGACGGGCTGAAAACTGTCGAAAGTTTTCAAAACAATGCTTCACCAAATAAGTGTGTGTATGTGTGTGTGTATATTGGCTATCTGAGTAGGGTGTGTGTGGTCAAAAGGGGGCGGTGCTGTGGTCCCTGGTAAAAAAAAAAGTAGTGGCAAGTGGCTTTAGGTCTATGTGCCTCATGCTAAATTTAATATTTTTCTCTCCATGTAAATACTAGGTGCCGTACGCTTTTTACTGCGGTTTTTAGAACAAATATTAGATACACTTTACAAATTATTATTGTAAGACTTTTGCCTCATTGAGTTTTGAAAATTATAGATGCACTTGATTTCCTATGCAAATTAAACACGTTTTTTGAATATTTAATTATCCGAAATTGTTCAGCTTTATTGATGAATCGCAAAATGTTTTTCAGAATTTTTGCGATTCGAATCCCGTTTTCTACACTTTGGTATCGATGGCCAACTGTTGTGTGTGAGCTGTATGGTTGTTTGCCATTGTATTTGTGTGGGTGCATTGATGCCACGCGGCGGCAATAAATGCCAAAGTTTAAAAACTGCTCCGTGGTGATGCAGCTGACCCGCCCATTGTATTGTGACCCACTCCGCCCACCATCGCCCCCTTGCCACCCGGCAATTGTCGCTTTTGTGGCGGCTGTTCATTTTGTGTTTTGCATTCATTTGTTGCTATTGCTACTGTTGCAGTTGCATGTTGCTTGTTTCTCCTTCCCCTTCTTCTTTTTTTTTTTTTTTGCTTTCGTTTCCTATTTTGTTGCTAAAAATGCATCAGGGGATGAAGGGGAAGGGGAAAATGCAGACAGTGACAAGCAACAATTACAAGAGCAACAACATCCCACACCCACATTGTTTGTTTGTCTGTGTACTCTGTCTGCGTTTTTGTTGCCAAACCATTTGAAATGTAATTAAATCAGCCGCAGCATCCGGCTGGGGGTGCAAAAGTTTTACCAATTTATTCATATGAAGATTCAAACATTTGGCAAACATTCACAAAAGTAATTGATTAAAGGGCGGTAAAAAGGTGGGGCTTTGTTGAATATTTGTAAACTGTTGGTGTTAAGTCAAGGGTAAATAGTTGATTTCATATTTGTTAAATTAGTTCAACGTTTTACAGCTTAAAACAAATTTTGTAGCACTTACCGGATATGCCATCGTATGTCCACCACTCTTCCCAACTAGACAGGACCTCTGAAAGTAAGAGAGAGAGAGAGTGAGCAAAAATACCAATCAAATCGAGAGGCTTAAAGCTGAAAGGTAAGCACCAAGGTGCCAAGGAGCTTAAAGTCTAGACAAGTTGAAAATGCCGGTCGAATTCCACTCCAAGGAGCAGTTAGCCCAGCCCGGGATACCGAATCCCAGATCTCCGAATCCCTTTGCATATGCAGGAGCGCAGGAGTGCAGAAGTGCTGGGATTGGGATGCGGAATACCCACACCACCCGCTGGCAGCAAAATCTCGGTTTTTCAATGCGCATAATTCGCTGCCAATGTAAACAGCGCATGAAATCAACTAATGTAAGACTTCCTCGATTTCGACCCCCTCCGCCACCGTTATTTCACCCGCAGACTGAAAGTCACCGGCGAAGTCAGACAAAACAAACAAGCGGCTGCTTCTTTCTGGGGGGTAAGCGATGACTTTAGTTGCCAGCCATCGAGACGCCATCGGATCTCGTAGTGGTAGTGGTCGTGGTCGTCGTCCTGCTCCTGGTCTTCTGCTTATCCTGCGTGTCGCATGAGTCAACGTCCAACTGGGCCACACACAAAAAAGCAGCCGGGATGCCAGGATGCTGGTTTACTGGATTCGGGGTTAAGGGATGAGCATGACAACAGCGATGTCGCCAGGCAGTCTGGCGCCAATAAAGTTTACACTCAGTTGCCACATTTCGTTTATGGGCAAGTTCTGCTTCCGCTTTATCAAGCGACAGACAATTTTCGCTATTTTCTATTTTTTTTTCTTCTCATTTTTAGCCAAGACCCCCTTTGACCCCCACTCCCCACCCTTTCCCCTTTGAGCAGTTTGAGCGTATTCAAAATTTATGCTATATGCGTCGTAACGGAGCTTTTTGGCAGGAGGATTCTGCACAGGGTGAAGGGTTGGAGCGTGGTGGGAAGGTGGGCGGGTGTTTGGGCGGCAATAAAGCCCAAAGAAATTGCTGCAAGCCAAAGCGGAAGTTCAAAAGGGAGTCGCTGGAACTGGAACCGTTGCCCGCTTCCTGTTCGCTGCCATCAGTGCGAATACCCTGGGGCCATCAGTGGAGCTACTCCGACTTTGGGGCGAAGGAAGTGCACTTATCGTGACTTCCCAGGGTCATCATAATTCTACCTCAATTGGTCTTTCCCATCAGGACTGTCGTTTTTATATTGATATAATTTAATAGTGCATTTAATGAGCTGTCTTAAGATCTAACATTTGCAAGTCTTATGTCAATTATAAACAATTATAATTATATTTAAGATTTTCAACAGTAAATTGAATTAAAGATTTGTTCCTTGAATGTGCTAATAAAAACTAAGAAGCAGTCAGTTTTTTTAATGACTCCAATAATGGTGAGTGCTCCGCAACTACGATAGATAGTGTATCCCCAATTTGCCAGTTGATCCTTGGGCATCTCGTGCCTTTGTCTCTGTTTGCTTCTGCTGAATTCCTTTTCGGGTCCGTCGTGTTGCTTTTCTTGGCATAACAATGAACGTCCGTTTTTTGTGAGCCGCGACTCGGCGACGTCACTTCATTTTGTTCATTTGTTTGTTTATTTGTTTGTTTGCTTGTCGCTTGCCGGCGATTCTTTTTTGCCTCATATTTGCCCGGTTGTTATTGTCTGCTTAGCGCTGTAAAGTATGCTATTGAATTGGCCCAAAAAAATGGAAGAGCGATAAATGCTTGCAAATAGCATTGAGGAGACCCCGGCGCACTTTGCAGACCAAAGGCTCTGCGATTCACTTCCAGGACTTCACTCACTTCCTGCGATTCGTCAACCAAATCATCCAGTCCACCCTCAAATACAATTCAGTCATTTGGTAAATTCGTTTTTATGCTGCAACAGCAACTTAATTTATTGCTATAACAGTTTTATTTCATCGCACCCGAAAATTCGTATGCACGGCAAAAATTTGCATGCCAATTATAGAACTGATTTTTATTTTGAAGCGAATTTGAATTTTTGTAAACAAAAAAAAAATGAAAAGAAACTTTCTGTCTCCAAATCGGCTAATAAATGTGAAATATTCGAGGTTTCAGTAAATAGCTTGAGTTCTTTTTTTTTATGTGATATAAGTGTGTTGGATTTTCTTGGTTTAGTGAGGGGAGAGGATGCCAAAGACAGCCAGTCTGTCGCCACAATTTTGTGTGTATTTGCGAGTGTGTGCGCTTTGGCCAATGGTTTATGGGTTCCTGTTGTTGGCCATTCAAATGGAATCTGGCTTTCGGGTTATTGTCTCAATCGACCCCCGGCCCCCTTCAAAACCCTCCACCATATATATATGTAGATGTACAATACCTCCATCTCTATCTGCCTATATTTATAACTATCTATTTGGCCTCACTGGCATTCGGAGCATTACGCCTTTGTGCCAGTTCCAGCTGCTTTAATTCGTATCTAAGGCTGTTTATCAATACCAGCGGCCAGAAGTCGAAACACGTATATATGTTTATGGCCATAGTTGGGCGTATAAATAGTTCATGGGTTTGCCGATTAGATGTCTGGCCCGGACTAAATTCAATGTGTTCAATTGGGTTTGGATGACAGTTTTATTTAATGAGTCCTTGGCAGTTCACTTACTCAATTTATCCCGTTCTATATGTACCAATTATTTAAAATATATTTAAGCTAGAGCACTAGAAACATGTTATCATTGTTAAATTTTCGTTCGTTTCAATAAATCTTCTGTTGTCTAAGAAGACCATTAGAATGTCTACAACTATCATGAATATTTAAGTATAATTTCCACTTCATTCTTCCTTTCAAACTGCATGTTATTTGTCATTTCCGTGTGCTTAAACCCTATCCACAGTTTATTACTTTATCACAGAATGGACTTATTAATTGCCGTGTTTGTGCTTTTACCCACACGAAGGAGCGTGAGTCACTTGCTTATCAATAACAAGCGCGTTTAGATGACTAAATTAACTGCGATTTCCATTTGGCTTGTTTATTTGTTTGTTGTAATCAGTATACGATATGGGCGTCAAATCGGGAATCAAAATCAGAATCCGAATCGGAATCAAGTGGGCGAAATGAAAAGGGTCGGGTCGTGTGCCTGGGCCATTTAGCCATTGTTATTTGTTTGTTTGCTTGCTTGTGTTTGGCGTGTGCGTGAAAATGGCGTAAAGATGGAATGTTTGGCTATCAAAAAGCAGGAAAATGTCCTCGACTTTCGCCGCAGTTCCCGTTGCGGTCTTCAAATATAGTCACGCACAGCATATCGTGCGTGGGTGCCATCAAATGAGGTCCAAACACGCCCCACTTTCACATTTCAATGTCTAAATGAATTAGACAAGCCAAACAAAGGCTGCTCAAGGCAAACGATCGCGGGTGTATAGCCATAGCCCTTTTATGTGTAAATTATGGGTTCAATATAATATTGACAGTGAATCAATAAAAGGAAATGTCCTTAAAATTAATAGGCGACATTTTGATATTGAATTACTCGCTGTGTCATCGCTTTTAATTAAAATTTCTAGACAAGGGCGCGGAATGCACACAAACTTACACACCATATATATATATACATGAATGTGTGTGTGTGTGTGCATTTATCCCGGCATGTCCTGGCAGAATTTATTGCTTCCTGTTAAGCGGGCAGAGAAGCGCTGATTAGTATCTGAAGCGCTGCTTCAGTTTATCAAACTGTCGCCTTGGCAGCCCCCTCAAAAGATTGACGACCACAACTCCATAGCCCCCGAACTTCCCACATGAGGTGTTTCCTATTTTTCCACCCTTCACTCCCCTCCCTTTCCCAAAGTCGTTGCAAGTTAATTTACTCGCAAACATTCGATCAGATTTCCTCGTCTCTCGTTTTCTGCATTTTTCGCTTAAATATTTAATTTGTTTCCCGCACTCGAGCTGAAAGCTCACACTGAATTTCGATGGAAAGCGCATTAATACTGATTAGCTGCATAATTCATTTTCCGAAACAGGGAAAAATAGTTCAACTAAAGGTAGCGGAGAGCAGACGGCAGCTTTAAATATATTATTAACTGAATTCAGCGAATGCTAAACTACTATACATTTTCAATGTTTTTGAAAATGCTCTCCAAATAGTTGAACTATTGAGCTTTCCACATGCTCATCACTCTCAATTGGTGAAATGCATATTGAATAGTTTTTGAACATTTAATGATGTACCGAAATGATGTACCACGTTGAAACTAAATTAATGTTAAACACAGAATTTTCCCCAGTGAATTCGACTAAATAATTACGCATTATTTAGGGGAGTTTGAAAACTTGCTGTTAAACTCCCTGGACTGCCATTCAATACACAATTTACATCTAATCGCTTAGCAAATTAACCAGCAATAGGGAGAGAAACAATTTCCACGCCATTACATGATTTTTCTAAATAGTTGGCAAAAGTTTTTCCATTCCCTCAATCCAGAAGGAAACATTGTAAGAATTCCCCACTTTATTTCTTCTTCTTTTTTTTTATTATTCGAATTTTCATTTTGTGTTCTTGCAGTGAAATACTTTTGTTGGTTCTTGGCGCCAAAAAATAAAATTCCCATTTCATCTTCGGGGGTAAATTAAAAAATGGGTCAGGAAAAACCAAAAAAAAAAGCGAGGAGGAAAAATCGAGGGGAATGCTGATGAACAAAGTGGAGGGAAATAAACGTTCAACTCACGCGATGAGTTAACAGCAAAAGTTGATGTTTGTGCTGTTTGATTTGTTATTTTTTCGCATGCTGTGCAAATGCGTTTAAATGCTCCCGAAAACGTTGATTGAAAAGCAATTTCACCCGGATAAGGATCAGCTTCGAAAAAAGTCATTAAATAAAGTATAACCGCAATGGGAGCCGCGCTAAAAAATGTTTACGAGTCTTTTAGTTATGTTTTTTTTCATTTCTTGGAATTATTTATATTATTACATTATTTATAGTTTTAATTCTCTTGTATTGTATGTCATGGAATATCATGGAACTTTTAGCCTAATATAGTTTATTAAGTACTAATGTTTTTTCCCAAGTGCATGGAGGTAATTGCTAACAAAGTAAGCCAAAGCTCATGTTCAGAAAGGATCGGGGACGGAGTCACAGGGCGAGCAAATACAACGCTTGAAAACCATAATTTGGCTAAAAACCGTCTAGACATTTGCCGCTTGCAACTAACCAACTATCTTAATTTGTTGGTGCCAACAAACTTTTACACACCAACTCCTTACTCATTTCTCCCCCTAAAAAAAGAAAAACCACCTGGCAGAAGTGGCTGAAAGAAAGCGACGAAGAAGGCTCAAGAGGAAGTTGTGGCCGCTGCTGCTTGGCATATACAATTTCGATAATAAGCAACAGTACATTTTCCTGTGCACCATGGAAAAGTGGGTGGTGCTGGAACAGGAGCTGGAGCTGGAGCTGGAGGTCAAAGGTGAGCGGTCACAGCCAAAAGGGGGAGATGCAGACACACACGTGTGCAGTTTTCGGTAGCTAATGCGAGTCACGTCAACGCTGCATGCGAAATCGTTTTTTGAAAACTTTTTCCAGCTTGGCAACTTCAACTACGGATATCTGCGCTGTCTCAATTAGTGGCATTGGCCCTAAAAAAAAGGGAAAAGTACTTGGTACTTCACATCTCTTCTTTTAGTTGCAAGCAAAATGTTAGCACTCCACAAACAGTTTTTGACCAAAATTAGGGCATTAAGTGGATAGTTGCTACATTAGTTATTTTAGCTATATTAAGAGCCCGAAAGTATTTCATTCCTTTGCCAATATATTTCGAATCTTCTAAATGAATCTAAAAATCTCTATTTCCTTGAACGCTGCTGTGTTTCAAAGCACTTGCAGCAGATTGGGGCAGCCACTTAAAGTGGATCGGTGGTCAAACGAGGCGTATTGCCCTCCGGCTGACATATGTATTGGCGTCTATAATACGACAGACAAAAGCACAATCAGCTAAGCACTTCTTCTTGGAAAAGCGGAAAAGTGGGATGAAAGGCTGATGGAGTACAAAAAATACGAAAAAAAAGGCAGGAAAATCGCTGCCTCTTGGCTGGTCATGTCAAAGTGATTTTTCACCTCAAGGGCAAATTTAACACAATAATTTGCACAATTTGTCAAAACAACCCTCCGGCTAAATGGTATCATAAACCACACACAAACACACACACGCACATACAATATATATACACACTATTGAGTCCTGTGAGTGCGACGGTGTGTGTTTGTGAGTGAGTTGATTGTCCTGCATGCATTTCTGCCATATAGTTCGCTTCTGTTACGCCCCACAAAATGTTTTCCGTTTTTCCTTTTCCCGCTTTTCTCGCTTTTCCTGGGCTTCCCGGCTTTATTTTTTATGGCCTGCCTTCCATGGAAAGGCCTTTCGATTATTATCAGGGTGTTTTGGCCACATTCATATGATTAGTCGGCTTTTAGATTTAAACTGACCTGATTTGGTAAAAGCATTTTTTGGCTGTATCATCGCTTCGAAGTTGAAAAAAATGGATTTAATTTAAAGTGCGCTTCACTATAAGAGACTCCATTTTATATTAATCAATTTGAGTAATTTTAAGCTTAGTAAATGCGATTTTTTAAGATTCAAGTTTGTTTCATTTTAAATGTACCGCTAAATATTAAATATTTTTCTTAAGGATTTTAGTTCTAGTGAACTTTTTTTTGGCATTAATAATTTGCCATTTATAATATCAATCATTTACTAGAGAAGCTTACTTCTTTGTATAAATTTTAACTCTTACAGTCAATATTTTCACACTGCAAAGAGTATTGCGGGTTCGTTTTTTTGTTGTGAATACAGTTTAAAATATTTTCATATTTATGACTGGCAGTGTTTTGTCGCCAATGTCCCGCTTTTCACACCCCTTTTTTATTCGCTTCACTCGTTTTTCAGTTTTGCACTTTGCAGTTTATGCAATTTCAGTTGCTGCCACTGTTGTTGTTTCTCTTCTTGTTGTTGTCTGACCGCACTGCCACTGTTGTTGTTGTTTGGGTTTCGCTTATTTTTATTTGCACTTGTTTATGCTGCAATTTTTATAACAAACGCCAGAGTGTCCTGTTTTGTTCCCCGACCACCTGACAACCAACCTCGTAGCCCGATTCCAAAATAATAAAAAAAAAATAAAAGAATTAAGATCCCTGTTCCAAAAACCGATCTGTCTGCGGTTTTTATTACTAATGCGCTGTTCAATGTGTAAAAACATTATGAATATAAAATTTAAATATAAATATATATTGTACCCATCAATTGCAAAAGGCTGCAGTGCAAAACGACAATATAAATTCGTTGGCCACTGCAGAAAATGTGTGCAAAATGCATGGAATTAAGCCAGCTTGATGAACTCGGTCTGTAGTCGGTTTTATTATTTAAGGCGGCTTTTATTTTTTTCTTTTTTTTTGGCATTTCAATTGGAAATGGTTATAAATGTGCAAAATTATTTAAAGTTGTTGAGATATTTGTGTTCATCTATTAGTACCTTTTTTTCCACATACTAAAACACTTTGTGCAAGAATTAAGCTTTAAACGATCTGCGGAAAACAAGCTATAGCTGAGTAAAAAACTAGTTCAGAACATTAGATGAGGACCAATGGAAACTCGCTTTTGTTCTGAGCTTGAGGCTTAGCTAATTGAGTGTTAATTTCTCACGGTCTCACCCGAAACTGTATTCAACACATTTTTGTGTAAATATATTTATGCTTTCGCCGTTTTTTGTGTTTGCAACGAAATGCATTAACCCAGCTGAAGTTGTCCGAGAACATCCTGCCACACATGTCCTTATGTCGTTGTGTCTGAACGCCCCTTTGTCCATTTGTCCAGACCTTGGCAATGTTTTTACCGCCTGCCCTTTGTGCCAGGACTTTCGTCCTTTCACTGCTACTGCCACTGCACCATGCGCCACTCTCTGTTTGTGGCAAGTGTCGGTGCGTTTCTGTTCGTCTAGCAGTAAGTGTATCTGTATCTGTAAATGTATCTGCATCTGTGTGCGGCACTGCCAAAATCCTTTTAAACTTGCCTCGCAAAACATTTTACATTCGATGACGTTTCCATTGCAAGATGCAACGTCAACAATAAACCAGAAGCTGGCAAAATCAAATTTGTTGGTCAACAGAAAAGAAATCGAGGCAGTGAGTTAAGGAGTGAGTGCAGTGGTCTTCATTCCCCTGAATCTGGGATCCTGAATTCTGGACACTGAGTCCTGAGTCCTTTTGTTGCGCATATTTCACTTACCGGAACTGCAAAGCAGAACGATTGCTGAGCAAGCGATAAATCCTGCCGTGGAGCAGCAGAATGATGTGTGGTGTCCTGGCGACGGCATTTCTATGTGACTGTATCTGTTTGTGGCTGGACTTTAGATTGCGCTAGCTGAAACTGGAACTGGACTATTGCTCCTGGGAGTTCTGGGGGGGTTTAGTTTTTGTGTGCCCCTCTTAAGCCTTCGGCTGGTGGGTTGGATTGCGCACGAGTCTGCAGTTAGATCTCACGCTTGAGTCTTGTTTCGGTCAGTTTCGGGCTCGCTTTCATCTTAATTTCCATCTTCATCGCTCCTGAATAGCCCGCCCACCGCCGCCCGCCGCCTTTTGCATATATGCAAATTTTAATTTCCGTTACTTTCTCCGATATGCACACAACTTGCTGGCTTCATTTCCGTCTTCTGTTTTCTCGTTTTGCTATTTTTTTTTTTTTTGCCCGTCTCTTTTCACACTGCACACTCGAAAAAAATTGTTATCGCTTTTCTTCTGCCTTGCCAATTGAACGGTAAGAGCGTGCGTTTTTATGATTTTGGAAATTTTCAATTTTCGCGCTTTTTCGAAACAACTGCAATCGAAGGGCCGACAGGACGCGTCCGTCTGTCTCTGAATGCGAATTGAAACTGAACGGCGCCGTCAGTGGCATCAGCGCCAAAGGATATGCAACGGGCTTCTCGGCAGGCGCGCAGCAGCAACAGCAGCAGCAGCAACAGCAGCAGCAACGGCAGCACACTACCAACGGCGGCAATGCCGAAAGGATGTTCGTGGCAGGACGAAAATGAACGAGCGGAGCCGAGCGGCAACGATTGCCTGCCTCACGAAGAGCTGCCATTTGAAATACTGGGACTGAAATACAACATAAACTTATAAAAAACGTTGGGAAATAGCGAAATAACGAGAACAATCCAACAGGAAAATGGGAATGCAGTGTAAAAGATTGCTTTCTAAAGATATTACATTTTTAATCTGATTGATTTGTCGTTAGGTATTAATTATATAGTATATTATCAAAAGTAATAATCATTTAATATTGAAAACATATTTGTGCTTTATAGAATTAATTTTACACTCATTACTAATTACACTTTTATTATTCTCAATTGAGAAACTTACATTTTTTGTAAGTTAAATTTGTTAATTTGTTCCCACAAGGGCCAAAACTCTTATACGGCAAGACCATACTCTTCGAAAAGGCGAGCTCTTCGGCCGACTTCGTGGCAGGACACGAGGTCCTTGCGTCGCTGCCGACGCCTGCGCGACTTTGGGTCGACGAATCCCGCGGATCCGGCGAATTACAACGCTTGCCAGCCACGTGCAAGTCTCATCATTGTTGTTGTTATTGTTATTGCTGTTATGCGATTGTCCTGGGTTATGGTTTCGTCCTTTTTTTTCCCCAATTCCCACCCCCCCCCCCCTTTGGCAGTCCTTGCTGCTGGCAATCAGCGAAACGTTACGTGCGTTGCCTGCTTTTTGTGTTTTTGTCCTGTTCCACAGGACGAGTTTCTTATCAGTGGAGCAAGGAGAAAGAAGATGAGGCCGGCAGCGAGGAGCAAGGAGCCTCCGACGACGAGGAGTCCTCGGATTTCGTCGGGAGCCGTGGCTGGGTTCTGGTTTCTGCTTGGCAGCCGGCGTTGATATAAATTCTTATTGGCGCATTACAAATTGCCGTCTTGCCTGAAGATGTGTGCTTGTGTGGGATGGTCCTTGCACATAATGTAATCGCCTTACATAACACAAGGCATAAACAGTTTTTCTTACTTGATTCGCGACAGACAACGGATTTGGTCCTTTGTTTTGCGGTAATTAGATTTCCACCTCATTTGCATACAAATGAGAACGAATCCATGAATGGCGAATCAGTCTCTCAACAAACACGCATAAATTAGCTGAATAAAATATATGAACACAAATATATATATACAATATATATATATATTTAATGAGGCCTTTGTGGTATTAAATGCTTAGCGATAACATATTAATGCCGCTAAGTCAGGCTTTACACAGTTTTCATTTTACCCGTAAAGTTAACATTTTCCATTCGCTACGCACCCGCATCGGCTTCAAGTTTTCGTCGTCTAATCCATAAAATCGCTTTCGCCACTAATTCAATTCAAATGTTTCGCTGCATTATTAAAAGCATTTCAATCACAGTCAGTCAGCAATCGGCGGCTGTGTGAAAGTCGGAAAATCGCGAAAACGGCAGGCAGCTGCCGACGGTCTTAACCCCACAAATCACCACCCATTCCCCCCCCCCCCCCTCCTCACGACCCTCCTCCACTGGAAGCCAATCACTTGACATTGCAATTGAATGCGAGGGCAGACCAACAAAAGCAAAGCCACCAACTAGCAATAACAATGCGAAAAACAACATTATATTCCAACCCGATGAAACGGCAAGCCTGAGATTTTTTTTAAATATTTACATGGTTATAAAATACTTTTAATAAATTATTAATTGCAAATGAAATATTTTTACTAGTCAAAAAAGTTGCCTTAACTATTCAAGTGAGGAAAAGGTTTTATATTATATATATATTCTTTATATTTTTTTATATTTCTAAGATCAAATAGATTAATTACAGATATAAGATATTAAGACTGACTTGCAAGTAGGCGATTGAAAATATTTTTTTGGAGAGAAATCATTGTATATCCGATGTTAATGCTCATGTAATTGGCAGGCATTCGGAATTGATTAAGGCCAGCTACGAAAAGTATGCAGCGCATTTTGCTGCTCGCACTCACACATAGACGCTGACAGCTACACGCACACAAGGACATGAACGCACACATTCGCATTCGCATTCACACTTGCACTTGCACATTGCAATTGCAGGCAATGCAATTGAATTCGTGGCAGTTTTAATGTAATTAGTTTTTACACCTTGCCAAACCGAATGAGAGACAGCAGGCACTGCGAATTGAATGTGTGGACGGGGAATGGGGGGGAGGTGGTGCTAAGGGGTCACGGTGGCGGGGGAGGGGGCGATGGGGTGGCAGAGTGGGTGTTTGGCGCAGACACTGCGCATTTTCTAATTAAAAACGCCAACGGCAATTGCAGCATCGCAATTGCCATGGCATTTCCGTGTCTCTCGGCCTTCCACCCACTCACCTCTCCACCCATTTTCCACCTCAATTTCCATCGCCCCCGACGACAGGAAACGGCGGCTAATTGGCAACAAGACAAATCGCTGTGGCAATTTGCTGAGAATTATGCGACAAGATCAATTTGGCCGTCGAATTGGATGCGAATCCAAGTGCGAGTGCGGCAGGTTCAAGGTCTGCAATTGTTGTAAATTTCCATCGAGCGAAGAAGAAAACTGAACCAACAAAAAATTGTAAGATGTGCCTTGGTCGGGAAAAAAAGTCATAAAACTTTTACGGCATTTTCGGTTCACGCCTTTGGCGAGTGGGGTGTGATTTGAAATTAATATAACTAAAAGGTTTTACGGCGCCGCATTCTATCCGCGTTCTATCATGAGTTTCCCATTTTCCTGTCTCTCTATTTCTTATTTTTGTTTTCCTTTTTTTTTTTATTGATTTTCACTCAGCGCTGCTTGGTTATTTCCCCGATATATATGTATATAGTATAGTTTTTCTTTTCGCGGAAAACCCTCTCTTTTCCATTTTTCCGCCGTTCTCCCGTTCCGGTCCGCCGGAGTATCCGTTCCATTCTGTTCCGTTTCATTTGCCGGCGGTGCGTTTAGTTGGTTATTCCTTTGACGCTGACGCTTCAAGCGGAAGTACAGATACGCTGGTGTGGGTATTGCCAAACAAAAACACACACCCTTTCTGACGGACAAAGCCTGCCTTAACCCTTGGGCCTTCTGACGGACCAATGCAGTTGGAAAGTGGACATTGACGCACTCGAACAGACCACTAATTAAATTGGCGCTTCAACTCCAGGCGCTGGATATTCATTTTGGTTGATAGACCCTAAGGGATACAAATGGCATACTGGTAACATTATTACCTAGCATTCCAAACAGAGATTTACAGAAAATTCGCTAAAAGCTTAATTATAGTGTCATTAAATATTCAATTCATGACTTAGACAGCCAGTAGATTGATTACAAATAACTTTAACAGAGACATCCTTAAGTAATCCTTGTGAAAGTCTAATGTCAACCCTTAAAATTCTACCGCAAAACATATGGGCTAGGAAGCGATGTTCTTTCAACTAGCATATCATTCATATTTTATACCAAACTTTCAAAATGTAATTTATTTATTTATTTGTGCATTCTTCGGCGAACATACAAATATTTTCCATAGAAGAAAACGTAGTCGAGACTGAACTTTTGCGCTATCAAGTTGCCCAGGCACTTGGAGAGTCCTGCCCACCTGCTGTTTCCTTTTAATTCGGTTTACAGAAATATTTCCGTTTTAGTTTAAAGCGCCATATCCGTGCTCCTTTTTCCCCAAGTGCAACACAATCCGGTCCCTTGTGCTTGTGTATGGCCTTCAGGTGTAAACATTATCTGCATTTTCACGCTCCAAACAGAAATTTATTGCCGATGCTGGGATGCTCGAAAGGGCGGTGGAATATTTGTACTAAAGGAAAATGGGTTGGAAAACCAGCCACATCCTATCTTTGCGGTCTGGGCAATCGAAGAGCAACTTTATCGCTGCAATTCCGTCTCATCTTCCAGCACTTGACTGTTGCTCTGCGTAAGTGTGTGTGCATTACGCTAAATTACATTTTGAATATTGAATTGACGGTGCAGCTAACCTGACCTTACCTGTCAACCATCCCCCATGTACCAGCCCCTTGTGCCCCATCTTTCTAGAAAATCGAATTCGTTTGTTGCATTCCTTCAATTGAATTTTTGCGGTTACCCGGCGTCGCCGTTTTCCCGACTTTCTAGGTGTCGACTTTCCGCTTTCACATCTTTTGGTTCTCCTTGGGTGTCTTCTTTATCTAATTTGACGGTGACGCAAACAAATTCGCTGCACAACCTGGCAATTTTCCGAGTTTGTCGAGGTTTCCACGGCATCGCTTTCATTTGCCATTTCTCTATACGACAGCGATCGAATTTTGGTTGCAACTTCGCGCCAATGAAATATGAATCGATTGGTTGACAAGGCTTATCTACAGCAAAAAGAATTTCAACAACTTTAAATATTTGCAACAACTGTTTTGTATACATAATTAGCTAAACAAACGAGCCATTTTAAATTTTTGGCTATTTTCGGAAAATCAAAATTTGTGAATTTTTCGCATTTTTTGTAAGGGGTACCATCATCAAAATTTGCAAAAAATGGCAAAAATCTAACATTTCCATGTTTCATTACTATTGGATAGGAAATTTTCCGACAAATTCAGCGAGATATGCCATTCTTTATTTGGATCTATACTTCATTTGTTATAGCAAAAATAATGAATATTTTTATGCAAAAAAATTGGGAGATAAGTTTATGGTAAATATGCAATTTTATTAGGGGGTTTTCTTCATTGCATGCCTTAAAACGGTCGCACAGCAAAAATATTTAGTGTTTTGTGTAGATAATTAACTAAACTAACGAGCCATTTCAAATTTTTGACTATTTTCGGAAAATCAAAATTTGTGAATTTTTCGCATTTTTTGTAAGGGGTACCATCATCAAAATTTGCAAAAAATGGCAAAAATCTAACATTTCCATGTTTCGTTACTATTGGATAGGAAATTTTCCGACAAATTCAGCGAGATATGCCATTCTTTATTTGGATCTATACTTCATTTGTTATAGCAAAAATAATGAATATTTTTATGCAAAAAAATTGGGAGAAGTTTATGGTAAATATGCAATTTTATTAGGGGGTTTTCTTCACTGCATGCCTTAAAACGGTCGCACAGCAAACATATTTACTGTTTTGTGCACATAATTAACTAAACTAACGAGCCATTTCAAATTTTTGGCTATTTTCGGAAAATCAAAATTTGTCAATTTTTCGCGTTTTTTGTAAGGGGTACCATCATCAAAATTTGCAAAAAATGGCAAAAATCTAACATTTCCATGTTTCATTACTATTGGATAGGAAATTTTCCGACAAATTCAGCGAGGTATGCCATTCTATATTTTGACCTATACTTCATTTGTTATAGCAAAAATAATGAATATTTTTATACAAAAAAATTGGTAGATAAGTTTATGGTAAATATGCAATATTATTAAGGGGTTTTCTTCACTGCATGCCTTAAAACGGTCGCACAGCAAACATATTTACTGTTTTGTGCACATAATTAACTAAACTAACGAGCCATTTCAAATTTTTGGCTATTTTCGAAAAATCAAAATTTGTCAATTTTTCGCATTTTTTGTAAGGGGTACCATCATCAAAATTTGCAAAAAATGGCAAAAATCTAACATTTCCATGTTTCATTACTATTGGATAGGAAATTTTCCGACAAATTCAGCGAGGTATGCCATTCTATATTTTGACCTATACTTCATTTGTTATAGCAAAAATAATGAATATTTTTATACAAAAAAATTGGTAGATAAGTTTATGGTAAATATGCAATATTATTAAGGGGTTTTCTTCACTGCATGCCTTAAAACGGTCGCACAGCAAACATATTTACTGTTTTGTGCACATAATTAACTAAACTAACGAGCCATTTCAAATTTTTGGGTCTTTTCGCAAAATCAAAATTTGTCAATTTTTCGCATTTTTTGTAAGGGGTACCATCATTAAAATTTGCAAAAAATGGCAAAAATCTTACATTTCCATTTTTTATTACTATTGGATAGGAAATTTTCCGACAAATTCAGCGAGATATGCCATTCTTTATTTGGATCTATACTTCATTTGTTATAGCAAAAATAATGAATATTTTTATGCAAAAAAATTGGGAGAAGTTTATGGTAAATATGCAATTTTATTAGGGGGTTTTCTTCATTGCATGCCTTAAAACGGTCGCACAGCAAAAATATTTAGTGTTTTGTGTAGATAATTAACTAAACTAACGAGCCATTTCAAATTTTTGGCTATTTTCGAAAAATCAAAATTTGTCAATTTTTCGCATTTTTTGTAAGGGGTACCATCATCAAAATTTGCAAAAAATGGCAAAAATCTAACATTTCCATGTTTCATTACTATTGGATAGGAAATTTTCCGACAAATTCAGCGAGGTGTGCCATTCTATATTTGGATCTATACTTCATTTGTTATAGCAAAAATAATGAATATTTTTATTCAAAAAAATTGGTAGATAAGTTTATAGTAAATATGCAGTTTTATTAAGGGGTTTTCTTCACTGCATGCCTTAAAACGGTCGCACAGCAAACATATTTACTGTTTTGTGCACATAATTAACTAAACTAACGAGCCATTTCAAATTTTTGGCTATTTTCGAAAAATCAAAATTTGTCAATTTTTCGCATTTTTTGTAAGGGGTACCATCATCAAAATTTGCAAAAAATGGCAAAAATCTAACATTTCCATGTTTCATTACTATTGGATAGGAAATTTTCCGACAAATTCAGCGAGGTGTGCCATTCTATATTTGGATCTATACTTCATTTGTTATAGCAAAAATAATGAATATTTTTATTCAAAAAAATTGGTAGATAAGTTTATAGTAAATATGCAGTTTTATTAAGGGGTTTTCTTCACTGCATGCCTTAAAACGGTCGCACAGCAAACATATTTACTGTTTTGTGCACATAATTAACTAAACTAACGAGCCATTTCAAATTTTTGGCTATTTTCGAAAAATCAAAATTTGTCAATTTTTCGCATTTTTTGTAAGGGGTACCATCATCAAAATTTGCAAAAAATGGCAAAAATCTAACATTTCCATGTTTCATTACTATTGGATAGGAAATTTTCCGACAAATTCAGCGAGGTATGCCATTCTATATTTTGACCTATACTTCATTTGTTATAGCAAAAATAATGAATATTTTTATACAAAAAAATTGGTAGATAAGTTTATGGTAAATATGCAATATTATTAAGGGGTTTTCTTCACTGCATGCCTTAAAACGGTCGCACAGCAAACATATTTACTGTTTTGTGCACATAATTAACTAAACTAACGAGCCATTTCAAATTTTTGGGTCTTTTCGCAAAATCAAAATTTGTCAATTTTTCGCATTTTTTGTAAGGGGTACCATCATTAAAATTTGCAAAAAATGGCAAAAATCTTACATTTCCATTTTTTATTACTATTGGATAGGAAATTTTCCGACAAATTCAGCGAGATATGCCATTCTTTATTTGGATCTATACTTCATTTGTTATAGCAAAAATAATGAATATTTTTATGCAAAAAAATTGGGAGAAGTTTATGGTAAATATGCAATTTTATTAGGGGGTTTTCTTCATTGCATGCCTTAAAACGGTCGCACAGCAAAAATATTTAGTGTTTTGTGTAGATAATTAACTAAACTAACGAGCCATTTCAAATTTTTGGCTATTTTCGAAAAATCAAAATTTGTCAATTTTTCGCATTTTTTGTAAGGGGTACCATCATTAAAATTTGCAAAAAATGGCAAAAATCTTACATTTCCATTTTTTATTACTATTGGATAGGAAATTTTCCGACAAATTCAGCGAGGTATGCCATTCTATATTTTCACCTATACTTCATTTGTTATAGCAAAAATAATGAATATTTTTATGCAAAAAAATTGGGAGATAAGTTTATGGTAAATATGCAATTTTATTAGGGGGTTTTCTTCATTGCATGCCTTAAAACGGTCGCACAGCAAAAATATTTAGTGTTTTGTGTAGATAATTGACTAAACTAACGAGCCATTTCAAATTTTTGGCTATTTTCGAAAAATCAAAATTTGTCAATTTTTCGCATTTTTTGTAAGGGGTACCATCATCAAAATTTGCAAAAAATGGCAAAAATCTAACATTTCCATGTTTCATTACTATTGGATAGGAAATTTTCCGACAAATTCAGCGAGGTATGCCATTCTATATTTTGACCTATACTTCATTTGTTATAGCAAAAATAATGAATATTTTTATACAAAAAAATTGGTAGATAAGTTTATGGTAAATATGCAATATTATTAAGGGGTTTTCTTCACTGCATGCCTTAAAACGGTCGCACAGCAAACATATTTACTGTTTTGTGCACATAATTAACTAAACTAACGAGCCATTTCAAATTTTTGGCTATTTTCGAAAAATCAAAATTTGTCAATTTTTCGCATTTTTTGTAAGGGGTACCATCATCAAAATTTGCAAAAAATGGCAAAAATCTAACATTTCCATGTTTCATTACTATTGGATAGGAAATTTTCCGACAAATTCAGCGAGGTATGCCATTCTATATTTTGACCTATACTTCATTTGTTATAGCAAAAATAATGAATATTTTTATACAAAAAAATTGGTAGATAAGTTTATGGTAAATATGCAATATTATTAAGGGGTTTTCTTCACTGCATGCCTTAAAACGGTCGCACAGCAAACATATTTACTGTTTTGTGCACATAATTAACTAAACTAACGAGCCATTTCAAATTTTTGGGTCTTTTCGCAAAATCAAAATTTGTCAATTTTTCGCATTTTTTGTAAGGGGTACCATCATTAAAATTTGCAAAAAATGGCAAAAATCTTACATTTCCATTTTTTATTACTATTGGATAGGAAATTTTCCGACAAATTCAGCGAGGTATGCCATTCTATATTTTCACCTATACTTCATTTGTTATAGCAAAAATAATGAATATTTTTATGCAAAAAAATTGGGAGATAAGTTTATGGTAAATATGCAATTTTATTAGGGGGTTTTCTTCATTGCATGCCTTAAAACGGTCGCACAGCAAAAATATTTAGTGTTTTGTGTAGATAATTGACTAAACTAACGAGCCATTTCAAATTTTTGGCTATTTTCGAAAAATCAAAATTTGTCAATTTTTCGCATTTTTTGTAAGGGGTACCATCATCAAAATTTGCAAAAAATGGCAAAAATCTAACATTTCCATGTTTCATTACTATTGGATAGGAAATTTTCCGACAAATTCAGCGAGGTATGCCATTCTATATTTTGACCTATACTTCATTTGTTATAGCAAAAATAATGAATATTTTTATACAAAAAAATTGGTAGATAAGTTTATGGTAAATATGCAATATTATTAAGGGGTTTTCTTCACTGCATGCCTTAAAACGGTCGCACAGCAAACATATTTACTGTTTTGTGCACATAATTAACTAAACTAACGAGCCATTTCAAATTTTTGGGTCTTTTCGCAAAATCAAAATTTGTCAATTTTTCGCATTTTTTGTAAGGGGTACCATCATTAAAATTTGCAAAAAATGGCAAAAATCTTACATTTCCATTTTTTATTACTATTGGATAGGAAATTTTCCGACAAATTCAGCGAGATATGCCATTCTTTATTTGGATCTATACTTCATTTGTTATAGCAAAAATAATGAATATTTTTATGCAAAAAAATTGGGAGAAGTTTATGGTAAATATGCAATTTTATTAGGGGGTTTTCTTCATTGCATGCCTTAAAACGGTCGCACAGCAAAAATATTTAGTGTTTTGTGTAGATAATTAACTAAACTAACGAGCCATTTCAAATTTTTGGCTATTTTCGAAAAATCAAAATTTGTCAATTTTTCGCATTTTTTGTAAGGGGTACCATCATCAAAATTTGCAAAAAATGGCAAAAATCTAACATTTCCATGTTTCATTACTATTGCATAGGAAATTTTCCGACAAATTCAGCGAGGTGTGCCATTCTATATTTGGATCTATACTTCATTTGTTATAGCAAAAATAATGAATATTTTTATTCAAAAAAATTGGTAGATAAGTTTATAGTAAATATGCAGTTTTATTAAGGGGTTTTCTTCACTGCATGCCTTAAAACGGTCGCACAGCAAACATATTTACTGTTTTGTGCACATAATTAACTAAACTAACGAGCCATTTCAAATTTTTGGCTATTTTCGAAAAATCAAAATTTGTCAATTTTTCGCATTTTTTGTAAGGGGTACCATCATCAAAATTTGCAAAAAATGGCAAAAATCTAACATTTCCATGTTTCATTACTATTGGATAGGAAATTTTCCGACAAATTCAGCGAGGTGTGCCATTCTATATTTGGATCTATACTTCATTTGTTATAGCAAAAATAATGAATATTTTTATTCAAAAAAATTGGTAGATAAGTTTATAGTAAATATGCAGTTTTATTAAGGGGTTTTCTTCACTGCATGCCTTAAAACGGTCGCACAGCAAACATATTTACTGTTTTGTGCACATAATTAACTAAACTAACGAGCCATTTCAAATTTTTGGCTATTTTCGAAAAATCAAAATTTGTCAATTTTTCGCATTTTATGTAAGGGGTACCATCATCAAAATTTGCAAAAAATGGCAAAAATCTAACATTTCCATGTTTCATTACTATTGGATAGGAAATTTTCCGACAAATTCATCGAGGTGTGCCATTCTATATTTGGATCTATACTTCATTTGTTATAGCAAAAATAATGAATATTTTTATTCAAAAAAATTGGTAGATAAGTTTATAGTAAATATGCAGTTTTATTAAGCGGTTTTCTTCACTGCATGCCTTAAAACGGTCGCACAGCAAACATATTTACTGTTTTGTGCACATAATTAACTAAACTAACGAGCCATTTCAAATTTTTGGCTATTTTCGAAAAATCAAAATTTGTCAATTTTTCGCATTTTTTGTAAGGGGTACCATCATCAAAATTTGCAAAAAATGGCAAAAATCTAACATTTCCATGTTTCATTACTATTGGATAGGAAATTTTCCGACAAATTCAGCGAGGTATGCCATTCTATATTTTCACCTATACTTCATTTGTTATAGCAAAAATAATGAATATTTTTATGCAAAAAAATTGGGAGATAAGTTTATGGTAAATATGCAATTTTATTAGGGGGTTTTCTTCATTGCATGCCTTAAAACGGTCGCACAGCAAAAATATTTAGTGTTTTGTGTAGATAATTGACTAAACTAACGAGCCATTTCAAATTTTTGGCTATTTTCGAAAAATCAAAATTTGTCAATTTTTCGCATTTTTTGTAAGGGGTACCATCATCAAAATTTGCAAAAAATGGCAAAAATCTAACATTTCCATGTTTCATTACTATTGGATAGGAAATTTTCCGACAAATTCAGCGAGGTGTGCCATTCTATATTTGGATCTATACTTCATTTGTTATAGCAAAAATAATGAATATTTTTATTCAAAAAAATTGGTAGATAAGTTTATAGTAAATATGCAGTTTTATTAAGGGGTTTTCTTCACTGCATGCCTTAAAACGGTCGCACAGCAAACATATTTACTGTTTTGTGCACATAATTAACTAAACTAACGAGCCATTTCAAATTTTTGGCTATTTTCGAAAAATCAAAATTTGTCAATTTTTCGCATTTTTTGTAAGGGGTACCATCATCAAAATTTGCAAAAAATGGCAAAAATCTAACATTTCCATGTTTCATTACTATTGGATAGGAAATTTTCCGACAAATTCAGCGAGATATGCCATTCTTTATTTGGATCTATACTTCATTTGTTATAGCAAAAATAATGAATATTTTTATGCAAAAAAATTGGGAGAAGTTAATGGTAAATATGCAATTTTATTAGGGGGTTTTCTTCACTGCATGCCTTAAAACGGTCGCACAGCAAAAATATTTAGTGTTTTGTGTAGATAATTAACTAAACTAACGAGCCATTTCAAATTTTTGACTATTTTCGGAAAATCAAAATTTGTGAATTTTTCGCATTTTTTGTAAGGGGTACCATCATCAAAATTTGCAAAAAATGGCAAAAATCTAACATTTCCATGTTTCATTACTATTGGATAGGAAATTTTCCGACAAATTCAGCGAGATATGCCATTCTTTATTTGGATCTATACTTCATTTGTTATAGCAAAAATAATGAATATTTTTATGCAAAAAAATTGGGAGATAAGTTTATGGTAAATATGCAATTTTATTAGGGGGTTTTCTTCATTGCATGCCTTAAAACGGTCGCACAGCAAAAATATTTAGTGTTTTGTGTAGATAATTAACTAAACTAACGAGCCATTTCAAATTTTTGGCTATTTTCGAAAAATCAAAATTTGTCAATTTTTCGCATTTTTTGTAAGGGGTACCATCATTAAAATTTGCAAAAAATGGCAAAAATCTTACATTTCCATTTTTTATTACTATTGGATAGGAAATTTTCCGACAAATTCAGCGAGATATGCCATTCTTTATTTGGATCTATACTTCATTTGTTATAGCAAAAATAATGAATATTTTTATGTAAAAAAATTGGGAGAAGTTTATGGTAAATATGCAATTTTATTAGGGGGTTTTCTTCATTGCATGCCTTAAAACGGTCGCACAGCAAAAATATTTAGTGTTTTGTGTAGATAATTAACTAAACTAACGAGCCATTTCAAATTTTTGGCTATTTTCGAAAAATCAAAATTTGTCAATTTTTCGCATTTTTTGTAAGGGGTACCATCATCAAAATTTGCAAAAAATGGCAAAAATCTAACATTTCCATGTTTCATTACTATTGGATAGGAAATTTTCCGACAAATTCAGCGAGGTGTGCCATGTCTATATTTGGATCTATACTTCATTTGTTATAGCAAAAATAATGAATATTTTTATTCAAAAAAATTGGTAGATAAGTTTATAGTAAATATGCAGTTTTATTAAGGGGTTTTCTTCACTGCATGCCTTAAAACGGTCGCACAGCAAACATATTTACTGTTTTGTGCACATAATTAACTAAACTAACGAGCCATTTCAAATTTTTGGCTATTTTCGAAAAATCAAAATTTGTCAATTTTTCGCATTTTTTGTAAGGGGTACCATCATCAAAATTTGCAAAAAATGGCAAAAATCTAACATTTCCATGTTTCATTACTATTGGATAGGAAATTTTCCGACAAATTCAGCGAGGTACGCCATTCTATATTTTGACCTATACTTCATTTGTTATGGCAAAAATAATGAATATTTTTATGCAAAAAAATTGGTAGATAAGTTTATAGTACATATGCAGTTTTATTATTTATGTTATAAAATTGAAATCTTCCCCTATAAATATATTCCCATTAAATATTATATTTATTCTGTTATCTATTCCCATTGGCCGTGTTTAACCCTTGCAGGTTACTCGAATTTCCTCAAGCCGTCTATAAATCATTATCCCCTGTTATCCTTGCCGGTTTGCCCAGCTAGAGCTCGGCACAAATCAAAACTCCGGAAATTAGCAGCTACTGATTTGGAGTCCAAAGTCTTTATTCAGACTTGGGCCAGCTTAACTTGGCCTACGTGTGTAGAGTGGCCTTTGGGAGTTGGTGGGTGGATTGGGTGGCTTAAGGGCTAGGGAGAGCCTTTATTCTTTTGGTCACGCACATGGCGAAAAACATTTCACTGGCACGCAACACCTGACTCCCAGCTTTTGTGCGTATATGTGTGTATGTGTGTTTGTTAAAGTGGGCGGCTGTGGGTGAGAATATCCACACTGGGCTTCTACTTCTTGAGCTGCCGACTGCCTTCTCTTTTTATTACTCAACTTTGGCACCGCCATTCAGTGACGAGCCTTTTGTTTGCTCTTATGAGTTCGGGTGTATGTCCTGGCTTGACTTGTAATAAAATGTAATTTTAATGTGTTAATTCAGTTGGTTTTGTCGTGTCAGGGGTCAGTTGACTTCTTGGCTAGCTGGTCGAACGGAAGGAAAGCTTAAGGAAACCGAAAGGAAAGGAGGAAGTAGACAAAGAAACATTTGCCGTTTTCAATTAACAACTTTCTATATTCTTTTTGGTTTTTTTTTGAGACCAACAAAAGGTCTTTTTGCAATGTTTAACAACGCGCTGCGTTGCCTAATTGATTTGCGGGTCCCTGTTAGGTCCTAGATCCAAGTCGTACAGCCAGACAATGCACCACCATCCAACTTCGTGCTCATTTGTTGCCAATTAGTTGTGGAGCACCGCAGTCAATTGGAAATTCTCGGTAGACAGGAACAGGTAGGAAAACTGTTGACCAGTCGACTGGTATAGGTACATGGGTACATAGGAACGGGCATGGGTGCTTTGGTGCGGCAATGACAACACGAAGTTGCCCACCGGAAGGATGCTAGATCCTGGCATCCTGCTCCTGTTGCTACTGTCTCCTGTTTTGGTTATCCATTTATCGATGCGGCAAACTTTCGTAATGACTTTGAAAATAAAAACAGCACAACAAATGGCAAGAAAACATAGCAGAAGGGTATGGAAATGAAACAATGGGCAAAGCGAGAGAGCCCAAAGGGTCTGAAATTATCTACCAACTATTGACAATAATGAGCTTTCCTAATGAGTAGTGAAATGGAATGGAGTGGAGAAGAGGCTGGGGTAAAATTGGGGCCAGCAAATGACAAAAGTTTTTGGCCCTCCTCCACTTTGGACATCGGGAATGTTTGGAAAATTATATTGTTTGGTGTTAATTAAGTGCTCGCCCAAAAGTACTCCTGGAATCCAAATGGAATAACTTTGCTCCCAACCGATTTTATGTGGCGAAGAGTTACGATCGGAGTTTGGGACTGCGAATCCTTATCGATGCGCCAATGAGTTTCGACAGTTCCGTTATCCGTGGTTGGACATGGTGAAACCAGGAAAAAATAAATCTTTAAATATAAAAGATTATTTAAATTGATAAGCAAGCCATTCACCATTCACTGAACGATTAAGAAAAATGTTACAAAATTTGCACAATAAGGTAAAATAACCGCAGCAGCAACATCATAATCATCTAAAGCACTAACAATCACGACGCCAACAATGGCAAAATGTAGCAATAACAATAATGGCAATACCATACGGGAGAGGGGTAAGGGCATTAGTTATTTTACAAAAGGACAGCAGACACACCTAAGACATAAGCCGCTATCATTCACCCTTAATCCCTTTAAGGACACTTGACGTGTGCACGACCAACAACAACAACAACAACAACAACAACAGCAGGATCTGGCACACCTCGGACCTAGTCGAAATGGCCATGTCCTTGCTCCTGGCCCTTTTCACCTTTTTCCCCGAATGTCACTTCAAGGAAAACCACGCCCCCTTCCGCTAAAGCCAACTAAAAGTCAGTCAAGTTGACCAGAAGTGCTGGAGTTTATAAAATAAAATGACGACAACGATGATACAGATGATGAAGATACGAAAAGAGAGTTAGAAAGGAAGCTGCACTGCAAAAAATAAATATCAACTACAAATTATTTATATATATATGTTTAGAAATGTAAACAATAAATACAAATTTCAATGATGGACTCAAATATGTTTATACTTTTGTGATGCTTGGAATGGTTATTTTTTACAGTGTTATATAAAGAATCCGGGCGATGTTGATAGTTGGGACCAGAACGCTGGAAAAATGGAAACATAAAGAAAATAGATGAAAATAGAAAGAACACGGGAGCCCGCATAGAAAGTGAAATAAAACAAAATACCAAGACAAGGGCTGCTCTTCACCACTTCACCTGTACTTCCACTGCCACTTCCACATCCACTTCACCACCTGGCCCGGTGTCCTTAGATGCCCTGTGTGTGAATGTATGTGCAGGGTGGTGTGCCTGTTTGTGTGCGGAAATCTGAAGCCTGAAATCATCCACTTAAAAGCTAAGGGTCGATAAGTTACTGATGCCTGACAGTTTATGGAGACTAAAATTGCGGCGACGGGCCTGCCTATTCCTGTATCTCCGATACGCCCGAAGTCCTGTTTAGTCCATCCAGTTGCTTCCATCTACCATCTCAGATCTCTACCTATAGCCACTTGAAGTGGCCAGACAAGAAGACGTTTTATTTATGGTCTGTTGTGGGTTAAGGTTGAGCGGTCTTTCAAGGTGTCGCCTCGTCTCGTCGTCTCGTTTTGTTTCATTTTGTTTCGGCTCGTCAATCGTTTCACAAGTGGGCCCAAAAAAGAAGGAAACTGACCTTGTACAAATACATATACAATACAAAGGTACATGGGGAAAAACAAGTTTTAGTTGGTTCGAGACTTTCAAATCTAATAAAAACGCATGATTAATGGGGATTTACTTTAACATTTAAGCAAAAATCGAAATGGGTAATAAATAAATTGGAAATATTCATTTTTTGTAATTTAACATTTCTTATTTCCGAGGGCATTCGTGTATATTATATACCATTCCTAAAGTCACATGACCGCTGCGTAATGCATTCATTTGCTAAAAACTTAGCAAGCAAAACTCCTTTCAGCCGAGTTTTTATTTGAGAGTGGCCAAATGGGGAGGAATCTAGGGGCCAGAGCCGTACTGGCCACATTTATTGTGGCATAAATTTGCACTTTGTTGTGGTTTGCCGTCTGGCGATGTTGTCATCAGTCTCATCCCATCCTCATCACCATCATCATCATCATTATTCCACCAGCTTCATTGTCGCATCTTGCTGGCGTTTTGTTATTTAGCCGGCAAATTGTTTTATGTTTTGGCTTGTCTGGCAATTTGTGGCCAACTAAAGAGGGCAAGGAGAAAAATCAGAGGGGAACAGAGAGTTGGCATACCCATTTTAAAGTTGAAACAAGCTTAAAGCGATTTCTTTGCCGCCACTCTTCATAGATCTACATGTTCTTCTTCTGGCTTATTTTTTTTTTTACTTTCCAGCAAAACAATTAAAAAGTTAGCGCCCCCAAAAATTTTTGGCGGCTCCCTCAAGACGAACATTTTGATGGCTGGAAAACTCAACTTGTGGCACGTTCTACGGCACAAACAACAAGAACAACAATACCATCTGGCTGGGGAAAAGACAATGACACAAATCAAAAACTTTTCCCTTACTCTTCGTCGTCTCCTTCATCCTTCTCCTAGCTCCTTTCCGTTTCGTTTTGGCTGCTTTCTGCAACTAATTGCATGCTAATTGCTGCACTCACGCACCAGCAGCAACATGGCGTATACGTGATTTATTTGCTAGCATTTTCTTGGTGGCTCGGTTCTTGCTTAATCGCTAGTGTCAATATTTGTAAAATATTTTTAAACTACGTGGCAGACAAGGTTGAAAATCAATTGGCCAGACAGCTGACAGATGTTACTGTTGCTGGCGGGTCAAGAGCGGTATTTCAAAGCCAATCCGTTTACTTCCATTGACAGTTTTGCGACACATGCGTTGGAGTTGCCAACGTTTGGGTTTTTAGGTCTGGGGTCTGGGTCATTCAATAAAACAAGTATCGCCATTTGTTGTTTGAGCCCATGAACAACCATGTCACCGGAGGGTGGAAAGCACTCAAATTAATAAACTCCATAAAATTCGAGGCAGACAGTTATGAAAAAAAGCACCCAAGGAAGCGTGTGTGCAGCGTTAAGTGGCTGGTCCTTTTGCTCCTTCCCATTCCCCACGTAAATCAATGTGAAAACCGGACCCAGACAGACTGACAGACGAGGGGAAAAGTGTGTGGGAGGTGGACGGAAAACTGGGTGAAAAAAATATACGAGGGTGCCGTTGCTCTTGGCCTTTCGCACTGCCGCTCACTCAGTCAGTCAAACTTTTGTTTTCACAATGGGTGCTCCACCATTCCCCCAGGGAACTGAGAATTGGTCCGGATCGGATTGGATTGGGCGGAGTATATGTATAGGTAGGTGTTGGGGTCTGGAGTCTGAGGTCAATTCTCACCCCTTATTCCGTATGTCAATTGGATCTGCTCTCGACAGGCAGTGGTATCTGTTTGTCGATGTTTTTCATTTAAATAGTCCTCGGGGCTTCGTCAACAACAAAAAAAAAAAAGGATATGGCGTCGACCGAAAGGGCTTAAGGGCAGCTAGAAAAATCCTGCGATTTAAAAAACGCTTAATTAACAGCAATTCATTTGGCACAAATGCAACAGGTTTTTGCCTGTCCTCCGAAAACGTGCAAATTGTTCGCTCTAATAGGAAATTAGAACTGAACATTTTCATACACTTAAAGAAAGAAAGTTAATTTAACGTAACGACATATGTCAAAAAGGGTTTTCATTTCGTAATGCTTTTAAAGAATTTTTGCCTGTTAAACATTTATCCAGATTTAAATGGTAGAGATTTTAGTCGTTGTTTTTGCCAGTGTCAAAAGACCAAAGATAGTGACAGAGTCACTGGCAATTCAATTTGTTAACCAGTGGCAAATTGAGGCTGTTGTTGTTGCTGGGCAATTTGCCAGCCAAGAGAACGGAGAAAAGCAGAGCAGAAGAAAATCTTGCAGCAGGTGAAAAGTGTGTGGCGACGTGGGGAACGGGAAAAACCCGGCGGAAAGGTATGTGTGCACTGGCAGCATTTACTTAGGTCCAAGTTTGCATTTCCCCAACCGCTTCCTCGTTTTGGTGGCTATCAACTGTCTCCAGTTTTGGCAGCTGGCAAAAGTTGCCGCCGACACTTTGCCGCATCTATTTTTTTTTTTTTATATTTTGTATGATTTTCACATTTTTTTTTTTTTGCTTCAGACAGTGGAAGATCCTGCAGCAGCGACTGCATTTCATTAGCCAACAACAGCGACAGCGGCTGGCACTTTCTGCATAAGTTAGTAAATATGAAAATTTTGCACTAAGCACAACAAAAGCAACAGCAGGAAGCCAAACAAAAAATCAAAGAAAGAATTCTAAAGTCAAGAATGAGATGACAAAAGTTGTCTGGCGAAAGTTTGTAGCTCTTGGCTTGGCTTTTTATCCTTAACCTGGGGAAATTAGGGGGGTTATTTCTGTCAGCGGCAGACCACAAAGCGTTAATTCCATGCCTTAACCTACTTACGAAAATTTACTTAAAGTTGGAGGACTGAAATACTCTTTTGGGGCTTGTACAAAAAATATCTACACGTCTAACAGCAAATTTAAATGATAGTTAAATGATAGTCTTTCTTATCATTTCTGAGAATCTAAAGATAAGATTTTAGTTGAATTATTATCTGAATTATAAAGCGTCGTTATACCAACGATTTGAATTTGATTACCTATGCACCACTTATGTCGTCGAAATGCGGATCAATTTGTGTAACAACTTTCGACTGGCGACCGCTCATTCTTACAACTTATTGTTGAACGCAGAACGCATTCGGGGATTTACGGATGTACATTTTGTGGAAAAGTTTTGGGGCAAAGTTGCGAACGGTGGGTGGTTCACTCGATGAACTTGTGTGCAACTTTGCACCAATTAAACTTGTTAAAACGCTCGTTTTCGGTTATCCAAAAGCTGACAACTTCACTACACAAAACTCTAATTACATTTTACGGAACTCCAGCACAGAATATACATACATACATATATATCTCACACATATGCAAAGCAGCCCTTAGTTGTGCGTAATTAAAAGTTATTTTATTGTGTGTCTGCCCGTATGTAATTGTTGTGTAGAGAAGCTGCATATGGAATAATTGTATGGGAAAGAATTGCAAGTAATGGTTGGACTTCAAATGCATACGAAAACAAGCAATTTTAAATGGCTTATGCGTTGCCTAACTAGCTTACTTTTATACATACTTTATTAACTCGAGTAATTCAAGAGATAAGTAATTAATTTACATTGTGAACAAGGTGGGTTTCTTAGAGAAAAGGAGCGATAGGTATATAAATGCCAAGCCAATCAAGGGTAAAACAAATTGAGGTTATAGACAGATTGCAAAAGTATCCTTTTACCCCCAAAAGAATATCCAAAAGTTTCGTTTGATTTGGCAACCTTTAATCCGAGTCGCATAAACTTTTAATTGGTAAAGTTCTGCGGAATATTTCCATTCCACTTGGGCTGTTGTTACTGGTTACTTTGTGGTCAGCCTAATGGCTAATAAACATAAAAATATGCCGCTGGCCTAAAAGCGCAGCTACATAAAAACCAAATTAATATATCCTTGGAGACTGAAAGTACATTAAAACTGACGGCCTTCCTTTTGTGGCTTTCCTGCGAGGGATGTTTCCTTATACATATATAGATATTTGCCTTTTTTTTTTTTTGCTCACAAGGTGCACTTTGGATACGGCCAAGAATATTATGTTGGCCATTCGTTGATCAAAGATGCGAAACTTTATTTGGCCGACAAGCAAGTCGGCAATTGTTGTGCAATTTTCGGCAGCAGCAGCTGCTAATTCTGTCAGAATCACACAAAGCAATACATCACACAGGCTCCCCGGCATTGCCCGCCCCTTTTTCATGGGTGGAAAATTCATGGCGGGCGTCGGAGATAGATTGCCAGATGGCCCCATTTCGTCGTTGTTGCCCCCGTTGCAACCGACGCACTTGCAACACACACACACACACACAGTCAGCCGCCCCCGTTTGTTGTGCATTGCCGCAGCTGAGATTGAGTTGAGTTTGGCAGCTGAGTGGGCGGTGCTGCATGGCAAATTGCACGGCATTTGACAGCCGCATCCATTCAGCGGCAGTTCCGTCTCATTTTTCTTTATTTTCACTTCGCCTTTTTTTTTTGTGCCACAGCGAATTCGCTAGTGCAACTGCGCCACCGCTGCATTTCGGTTATAATGCAAATGGCGCCTCGAAAACTAGGCTACTATGTTTCGATCGTGACAGGTGATTTGAAGATGAAGTCATGAATTATAGGACACTTACTCTTTTGGCAGCGCGATGATATAACCCAAAACTACTGATAAGTGTAAGAGCTTTAAGCATTATTTAAAAATATATATTATTTAACAAAGTTAAAATCACAGTTTTACTAACAAAAAGGTAAGATGTTTGTTTTCCTTCAATCGCTACAATAACAATCGCTTAAGTGAACATAAAAATCTATTATTCAGGAAATCAATAGCTACAAGGAAAAAGCCTTGTTTTTACCCCCATTTTCCGCTTAACCCTTTTCAATGTAGCTGAATTAATTGCCATGTCATTCAATTAAGCAAAGATAATTCCCCTAAAAATGCTTCAGTTACATGCAATCACAATTAGCCAGAAACAAAAACAACAATAAATTTGGCAAGCGTAAAACAATAACAATTCAAATGGCAGTAACAATAACAATAAGTGAAAAGGCAACAAAAAGAGGAGTATTTTTCAGCTGAATGCTTCGACATTTTCAACATTTTGCAACAATAAATAAATAAATAAATAAATAAATATTTAAATGCCAGAAAGTGTGCGGTGTGCACGTATTTGGAAAGAAACGCACAGCACGGAAATCAAATCGAATGAAATAAAATGAAATAAATTCTCAGTTTTAGCCAAGGCCCAGTGGCAAAGTGGTTGATAACGCATTAGACAAATATTCAATAAATATTCGAGTTCGAGTCCGAGTTCAATCGAAATATTTGCATTGGAATTCCGCTCAAATGCTCAAACTACTGCCTCGATTCGAAGTTGGATATTATCATCGACAGTGCATTTGGAACAATTTCAGTTCAGTCCATATTTCGCAACTTGTGTTAGCCTTTCGACTTAAATGCGGTTGAAAGATGGCCAACGGCAGCAAAGTGTTTAGGCCAATACAATTTGTACATATATATATTTCGGAAATTGAGCAATAATTATGTTTCGATTTGTTAATCAATATTAAATAACTGGCAAAACTAAAGGAGTGGTATGGCCAAATAATCGATTCAAAACCATGATTACTTACCAAACAGCTCGGGAAATAAAGTCATGCTAGGTAATAATAATAATATTGTAATAATCATAATACTACGAATGTGCTAAGTAAATATTTTGTAATAATCGAGGTCTTGGCCACTTATCAACATAATTTCCCCTTAACCTTTAACCCATGTCTCCTGTCATATTTTTTCCTAACTGCTATTAAGTACTTATTCCTTGGATAGCCATATCTTTTCTCCTTAACCCATCCAGATATTTTCAATCGCTCCGTCTCTCATCCCGCAGCAGCCGACGCGCTAAAATGTTTCAATTTAAATTAATTATTGTTTGCACCACAAGTGCCATGGGCGGGCGTATTGCGGTACTCATGGGGGCGGCGGGGATCGGCCAGGCAGCACAACTTTTAATTATGGTTACAAAGATTTTTAGTCCTTGTCGATGGCTGCTCCTGTTCCACGGCCCCCTTTCGTTCAGCTCCTTCACTCTCTTTTCACTGCAAATGTCTGTCTGGCGGAACGAAAAATACCCCCCTTAGCCCGAACAATCCACCCCGCCCCTGTGCGACGCCATCAACTTTGACCAACATCGATTAAAACGATGAAAACGCGGAAAATTGCGCCAACTAGAGGAAAACTGCAGCGGCGGCAAATGAAAATGGCAAAAGCAAAAGCAACTCCAGCTGAAAAAAAAAAGAAAAACAAAAAATACAAAAAAGAAATGGGAAAAGAAACGCTCAGAATGCAAGGCACTAGGCAAAAGTTGAACGTTTTTATTACGTCTGAAAAAGTTGTGCAAAAACGCGATTGCCGCCGCTTAAGAGCATCGAAAGGGTTAAGGAAAAAACCAGAGGGGGGGGGCGGTGGTTGCGAGTAGAACTGAAGTGGAGTTAAGGCAGCCGACGACGTCATCCTCGAGTTGATTTAGGTTTTCCCTCCTTTTTGTTTGTTTGTAATTTTAAAATGCTGTTAACTGGTTTTTGTTTCTGGTTTCTTGCGGGCTCTACTCCAAATCCTCCTTTTCCTTTTCCGTTCCCGATTAACCCGTTACACCCCCTTTAACCGTCCCAGAATATCCTCGACACTAACAAATTAAGCACAATGGGTTAACAGCGAAGGGCAAGGTTAAGGAATATTATTTCTGCTCTTAAAAGGCTGCCAAAGAGAAAACTGAATCAACTTGAAAATAGTTTAATAGCATTTTCGTTTTCAGCATCACAAAACCTTAAAAAACAGAATCCAATGCAAAATTTGAAATTCATTTTTAAACGCATGAACAAAAGTATAGAAATTAGATGGCTTCTGAATATTTATTTCCCAAAAAAATCCAAAACACCCCTTTTCCAAGTAAATCCAAAATAATACGCCTATTTCCGCTTATCAAGCACTTAACCCTTTGTTGCCCATTGTGCTGGCACTCTATATTCTTCACTCCCATTGTTGTTGCTTACTTTCTTTCCTGTTCACCCACTTTTATTTTCGATTTTTTTTTTTCCAACGCTTTTGTGGTTAGAACCTTCATAACGCCAACGCGGCAAAAATTGTTGGAAATTCAATTTGTAGCGAAACTTGAAAATGCCAGCGGCAGCGGATCCCTCTATTCCGCCCGCAAATCCAAAGTCACCTCAGCAGTCGGCGGGTGGGGATTTCGCCAATCCTTCCCGTTTCCCCACTTTGCAGCCAATGTTTATCCATGAAATTTAATTGGCTGCACTTAGAGAGCGGCCCAGAGAAATGCAAGAAGTAGCAACCAAAATCCACCTGGCGACGGCCACTTGAGTTTGCTTAATTAGTGTCCTGGCCATGGCTTTAAATGTTGGCGCCTTTTCAAGGACTTCCCCATCAATTTACTGAAGCCACTGGGCTTTAAGCTGTCGTGTGCTGAAAGTAAATCCGCCGCCAGACGTGACGTGACAATAATACCGAAAAATCTGTCAACCTAATGCGGGGAAGCCCACTTTACCTCCTTTTCCCATTTCGAGTACTTTACACTTTTTCCGGCACAGAGAAAAAATTGGGATAATTTAACTGGAACATTACAGTTAAAGAAGTTACAATAGGAAATAAATACTAAGCTCTTAATTTAGAATATAGTAATACAAGTAAGTCCTTTTGTGTCTTTTAATAATAATAATACTGTAAGAATAATAATACAATAATAATGATTATATCGCAGTGTAGGTTCCAGCAGCGCTGGTTGCCCCTTTGGGCAACTTTCATGGTGTCTGCCTTACATGTGGCTGCATAAATTTTACGCTCATCACCTGCCGCTGTTCCGCCCCACGCAGCTTGCCACCGCCCCACTTGCCACCGCCCACCGGCGGTGACCTTGTTGTTGCTGGCGCTGAGTTACTTATTTAGCATAGCATACATTTGTGCGCGACTCTTTGAAAATGGCACAAGGCTGAGCGGAGGCTGCTGACGGTTTCACACTTTGGGAGCCCTTGGCTCGTAAACAAATTGAATTGAAGTCATAAAAGTCGTCGCCCAAAAAGATGCGAGGTGAGCAGAGGGGTGGGGGGGGGGGAAGGGTCTGAGCCTTATGCTGCGTGTCAGTGATTGCGTTGTTCCTTCCCCCATATACCTATATGGTTATATATACATATATATATATATATCTCGTTCCAGTTTGCTGCTTGTCAGCGCCATTATGTCGCACTTGTTAAATCCCCCCCCCCCCACCCCTCCACACACACACACACACACACTTACACATGCGGCGCGGCAGCTTCCCTTTTTTTATGCCTCAATAAAAATACAATACGTTACAATTGAATTGAACTCAATTGAATTTGATTGAAGTTGTAAAGCTCAGACAGGCACTGCAACTGTCTTCGTGTGTGTGTGTTTGTGTCTGTGTGTGTGGGAGTGAGATGGCTGCTGGATTTAAGGAAAGGGAGGGAGAGAGGTAAGCACAGCGAGCCAAATGCAATATCGTCTACACTGTGAAAAGAAACACCATGTCGGCTTTTAACATTTGAAGTATACTACAATGTTTGAAATATTACAAAATATATATGCATTTATATGTATTCCATTGAGGAGTATATTTTTATGATTTTACTTGAATTCGTATGCTAATAGAAATTCGATTAATCGATTAAACATTTCTTACGGTGTTCTGGGAATTCAGAACTGAGGAACTCACTTCTCGGTTCTCGGCCTGACATCAATGAGGTGTCAATGCTGAAAACGACAACGACAACGGCATGAGGACAATAATGACAACCAAAGCTAACAATGATGATGAGTACGATGATGATCATGATGATGATACCCTCGATGATGAAGTGCACTGCCATAAATACATCTTTGAAGACAAATGTGTTGGTAGCCATGATGATGGTGGGGTTAAGCGGCTCCCCTTCACCTCGCTCACCCCCTATTCGATGGGCAGGGAAGGTGGGTTTAATGGGGGAGGTGGGGGGTTCAACTCGTAAAAGGGGGCGTGTCACAGACACACACATAGAGCAGCCACAACTTCCGTTCGCCTGCAATCGAAGCCCAATATGTGCAAGGATATTCAGTGACATGTGAATACATGCGCATCATTATATTCGTTTTCATATTTTGCATTCATATATTAAGGTACATGTCGAGGGTATGGCCACCTGCTGTTTAATATGCTCCATGTCACGGAGAATGCGAATATATATTTCGTATTTCGGCGAGCTTGCCGAGCTCAGGTATTTGTTTCATTGTAGGCTTTGTGCACTAATTGATTTACAGTGATATTGATATCTAAGAAGTATATATTTATGTGTTTTATATTGTAAAATATTGCAATTAAAATGTAGGTAAATCGAAACTAATTTCAGGGTCTAGCTAAGCAATAACTTTATAAAAATTTAGTTTTTGATTCTTGGTATTTGATACATTTTGCAACATGGAGTCTTACCAACGCGTTGCATCATTTCACTTAAAAACGAAAACCTAAAATGTTCGACAATCTGCAGCTCGCCACTCTGTGCATGTCCTGTGAAAACTGCAGTCTGCTGTATTCTGATATCTAATGCTAATAGACAGTTGGAAGGGCGAGTGTGGAAAATCGAGGAAAATCCACAGAAAGGTGACACCTCTTGCGCGATAGAAAGACAACAGAGAATGGGGCACAAACGAAAAATAGATGAAATTGAAAATAAATATCGAGTATGGGGAAAAATCGCGAGTGCTTAAAGGGGGGGGGGGGGTTGGTTACTGGTAAATAAAAACAGTGTACCAAACAATAAACGTGTCAAATAAATATACGAAAGCAATTTTTGCATCTCCAATTCGCTCGCTAGCATACTCCGTCTCTTTCTCGCTGGCCTGTTGCCCTCTCTTTCTGGCCCCTGGTCGATTGGTGTTGATAACACTTTCTGGCGTTTGCCCAACAATAAAAAAAAAAAAAAGAAATGTAGTCAATGTTGAGACGGGACGTGGGGGCAGCTTGTTAATCCCTGGTTGTTCATTATTTTCATTCTTTTTTTTTCCATACCACTCCTTTTGACTGGACAACCCTCTCTGTTGTTTGCATTGCACGCTTGGACATTTTTTAATTTCCGCTTTAAATGAAAACCACTTTCCCGGTGAGGGGGGGGGGGAGGGCAGGGAGTAACAACAACAAACACAAAGCCCAACGCAAACACGGTAGCCAGGCGCAAAAACCAAAATTGCCATTAAGGGTCCTGAACGCAACAATTGAACGCTGGGCCATATATGTTTATATTCGAGGCGAGGGGTGACCGAGGAGTTGGGACCTGCATTGCCTCGGATGATTGCAAATTCTCGAAATGCAAATGCAAGTTACCAAAATGTGAATTTGTCTTGGTCCTGGACAATCGCCCGCTGTTTGGCACGTCAATGCCAGGACACACTCGCACTCCAAATCACTCAGGCCAAGTACACCTTGTTCTCGTCCTTGCACAGCTGTGGTAAAGGAAAAAGGACTTTGTGCAGTTACTTAACTTATGTTTTATACCATTATGTATGTACCATTAATATATGTCTCATAAAATAGAAACGTTCGTTTCTTATCACAACCGATAATATCACAACCTATAATATGAGAAAGTTTATTGAATAATATAATATTATAAACTATCTTTTTGTCCAGCTCTCCTAATCCCTATTTGCTTGACCTAATCTGTAGAAAACCCCCCATTTGAAACAGGTACATAATGGCACACACTTGAGCACGTCGAGCAATGCGAACGGATTTCGGGTGAGAGAAGTCAGCCACCAAGTCAAGTCCTTGTGCCCCGCCCCCTTATAACCCACCGCCCGAATTCTGCTTTCCCAACAACAAGAATAACAGCACAACTCGATTAGTGCTGCAGTTGCTGTTGACAATGCATTTGCCTTACATGTTTAATTATGTATTTACCTAGGCCAACTAAACTGAGCTCTGCGCCTGCTATTTCAACCCACGACGAACAATGCCCCCAATAGCCATCGGAGTCCATCTGAGACTTTCCAGGAGGTGGAGTATGTGGACGAGGACATCAGTGCATCGGTTAGAGTTCCATTCGGATCGTCGGATTGGCAACCAGGCCAAAAGTGGTCGCAAAATCGAGGGGCTGCACAAGGAAAACTGCATTAGACCAAAACCGATTTGAAAAGGAATTTGAAAATTTAATAACTAGTATAGTATATAGTATAATAGTAACTTTCCCACTCTAATTTAATACCAAAGTGTACAGTGTATCTATTTCTTTAACTTAGCTTTCTTAAAATTTAGCCATATACAACATTTAAGCTAAGAACATTAATTTCAATAGTTTTTAGTTAACATTTCTGTGAGTGTTCCATGCGCTCTGATTGCAAGCGTGCAAAATGCCAACACCTTACCGGCGCAGTTCCTCAACCGACCCCGGTCCACTGGAGGCACTTCCGCCTCCCCGTAGCATTTTGAAACCCGAAACCAAACCATCCCATCCTATCCCCTTGCACAGCTCTTCAAAATCCAACTGCAGTTGACGTGAATTGTTCAGTTTGAAATCTATGATTGCAGCTATAACTGCACACACAAGTACACGAATAGATAGGAATGTGTGTACGGTGTGTGTGTGTGAGAGTATGTGTGCGTGAGGCAGGGACGTTGTGGGCGTGGCAGCGTTAAGAGCAAGTGGACATGCATAAATTTCTGACTTGCTGCCTGCCATTTAAGTGGAAAATGGAACATTTTGAGGCCTGCAGCGAGTGGAAAAGGAGCTCAAATGGGCGATGGATCAGGAGCAGGATAAGCATAACGATAAGGAGTCACTGGGAAAGGAGATTCCGAAGGAGCAGGAGCCGAGAACAGAGGCAGAATAAACAGTAGGAACAAAACTTTAAAAAGCCATGTGAATGACTTGGTTCTGGCCACATACATAAATGGATGAATGGAATGCACGTTGCGCATGACATATTGATTGTTTATTGTTTATTGAAATTGATTACCATAAATTGATTGGGGGGATTCTGTGACAGCGGAGTGGCCTCCTCACTTCGGACTGGGAGGTTCGAAAAGATTATTGCTGGACAATAGGTCGATTGGCATCTGGAATAGAGGAAATGCTTGAAATTATAGAGAATTGCTTCAGCTTCAGTGTAATCAAAATGTTTAGTTAAAGGCAAGAGTGTTTTTTTTTTATATGAAAAAATAAAGATTTTTCAAGCACCATCTGACCCATTTTTACACCATCTAGTAACTGAAAACATCCCAGGAAAAGGACGTTCCCCTTTTAAACAAATTTCTGGCAGTTGTTTAAAAATAAGTTGTTTGTTGGTTCGTGTATTTTATTTTTATATGCCATGGTTTGGTGTACATATTTCCTTTTCGCTTTTATTTGCACTCACACATTTTTCCATCTTTTGCTGCACTGTAAACAGCAGGGAAAATTCCGCATCTTCCATGTGCCAAGTGCCAAGTGCTGCCGCTTTTCACCAACAGCCGCTTAAGGCGGCCAACAGCACACAGACACAATCTGGCACAAATACACACAAAATATACACACACGAACACACGCACTAACACTTATTGCACCAGCAGCCATTTTCTAATGCAGTCCACACACAGCGCCATATGCAAATACTTTTCTACTGCAATTGAAAAGCCGAAAGAGAAAAAGAAACGGTCGAAAAACAAAAACAAGCTCCGCCAGCGGAATTATTCAGGGACAAGGATCCAAAATCCAGATCGGTGGCCAGAGGGGCTTTGTCGTTGGAGCATCAGATGAAGGTATAGTCCAAATAAGCTCTGCTGTGATGGCAGTCCCAAGAGAAGGATCTCGACTTGGACACTAAGCGAAAAGTCAAAGTTCTGCAAATGACAGCGGATATTTTAAATAAATGTATTTAAATTTGAAATAAAAAATTAAAAACTAAAAACACTGACTGCATTTTTACTAATATATTTTTTTTCTTTTATAAACTGCACCTCCTTCCACGCCAGCTAATCTTTTCATATCGTTGCTCCAGAATCTTTGCAGCTGCACAAACTGTTTTGCCTTCACAAGCAGCAAATATTTGGCTTAAAGCAAAGCGAGCCGTTCTCAAAGCGAATCAGGAGCAGGAACTGGCGCTGCTCAATCTTCATCAGGGCTGTCAGCAGTTGGCCAACTCACCTAGAGCCGCGTTACCCTCATCTTTCGATTTAGATCATCATCCACTGCCTACTGCCACTGCTCCTGCTCCTCCAGCGTCGCGGATTTACTTTCTATTTACGAAAGGACATCAACTTGATTATCATACAACGTCCGTGCGGCAGTCGTTCGATTTTGGCGCCCAGCGATGCCATTAAGCACTCAATCAGTCTTTATCAGGTTTTGACAACGATTAACGCTTCGGGCGCCGAATGCTTTTGATGGATGGCCGACTTGACTTGGTGCAGGCTGACCGAAAATTCACGGATTCACACCCCCCCCAACTGCCCCTCGATGTGGCAACTGTCAGGCGTCGTCCTGCGAAATTGATTTGCAACATGTAACACGGACACATTCTCAAATAATTCCCCGATGCTCAAACCGAAACCGTATCCCAAAATCGACCTCAACCTAGGCCACATTAGCTTTTGGGCTCTTAAATTCGTTTTGCGGTCTGGCAGACCAGCAATCGATTGGCCCCGTCACGGCTCATTGACTTCGACTCCGACTCCGAACTTCTTGACTATCCCGGATTACCGGATTCCTTACTTTTTGCGGTCACTTCCACGTTATCCTTTGTCATGTGGACGCCGTTAAATGTTTACTACAAAAACGTTGAAAATGACCCAAGCCCGACTCATCAATTTCAAGCCGAAGCACGTGAAATGATGTCTTGAAACAAAAAATCCAAAAGATATATCAGCTAAAAAGGGTTTACCAACTACGAACGCTTACGTAATTGAGTAATCGTATCACACATATCTATGCCTTCTTAATTACATTTAATAACTGGTATATTTTGTTTGATTTATACAAATAGAAATGGGTCAAACAATGGCGCTAGGCTGTAATTAATAATTGTATATTAAATTGCTATACATTGTTAGATTTTATCAAACTAAACCTATTTTCTTTTTTTTTTCTTAAAAAAAAAGGTTTTCCGATTGATTTTATTTTGTGGCCGTACTACTGCTTTGATTTTTTGCCATGCTTTTTCTTGACTTCAAAGCATTTTGAGGTTGCAGAACGATATTGCGTGTTTAGTTAACATTAAAACGCAGCCAAATTAATTAATTAAAGCGCTTCGAGCCGCGTACAAATACCCACAATCAAACAGACACACACATATACATATAACAAAAATTCAATAAATTTCAATTAGGAAACAAAGGACATTTAATTGTTCGGGGATCCAGGCAAAGAATGCAATTTGCAATGCACAGCAACGCACAAAAAAAATATTCAATTATGATAAGTAAATAATAGAAATGTAACGGCAAAGCGTGCCAGGCCGTATTTTAATTATGCCAATAAAACTAGCTGGCTTTAATCCCTTCATTTTGTTGTCTTTTTTTTCAATGGTTGGTTAGGCATAGAAATACATTCGCAAAAAGTTTCTCGTGCCTTGTCATGGCTTGTGTTTTTAACGACTCGCCTTGAGTCAAATGGAACAAGAGCAATAAAAAATATTCCTTTAGCCAGCGAAGACATTACATCATAGCCGGTCGGGGATGGGGGTTGAGCGAAAGTCTCATAAGTCATTAACATTCTAAAAGGTTTTTCTAGTCTATACGGTGCCGACATCATCATAAGCCCCATCAAAATATCATCCCCGTGGCAGAGTCATTATCATTCTGTTGCCTCGCTCCTCAGCTGTAAGGTGCGTCCTTCACACAGATTAACATACCGGAACGAAGACATGGATACTCAGGATATTCTCACACACAGCCGCAGATACAGATACATATGTATATATGGGGACAGCTACAGACAGCAGAAATCCCGATGATGTCATTTCATTAGTTTCATAAATATTTATTCGATTTGTTATTGTTGTTGTCGCCTTTATCCATAATTTATCAATGTAAGCTGCAACATTTTCAGCGTCGTCTTGCCGGCGTTCTTGCCACACCACTCCGCCTCGCCCCCACACACACACACACTCTCACATTCGGGAAAAAGGACCCTCCCTTCAACGTTTTCGTTGACAATTTTCTAATCCAATTGATTTGTGCTGCGGGCCACAGCTCCACCCCCACCCCCTCCTTTGCTGCTCATCCATAACTTGGACAGCCGCAACGCGCGTTGTTTATCTTCCTGAATATATATCTATACGTATTTGGATGGATATGCACTGGGAATTATGAAATGAACAGATTTTCTTATTTATCGTTGATAAGCAAATCGATATCTACTCTTAAATGAGTGTTTTTTAATACATATGAAGAATTAAACTGACTTTATATAGAAGATGAATGAAAGAAAAGAAATATTGTATGGATTGTATGATTTACCAATGTTTTTCCGCAGTGCATAAACATATATTTCAGTGTTGGGTGCGGGGCTGCTTTGGGTATTTTATTTATGTTCGTTATGTATTTTTGTAAATTTGTTATGAATTCTTTTCTGGCTTGTCGCATTAGGAATGCAAAATTGCCACACACAAACGCATTGTGCTGGCACACACACATAAATATACAACTAAATACATGTATTTTATTTGTGCCGTCCATGTTGCATATTTATTGGGGTGATTGTAGTTCGCATAACCGGAGGACATCAGACATTCATCTGGCAGGAAAGGGAAGCTTGCTTCCCAGAAATATCCCTGTCCAATCGCACCCCAAGTCGGCAAACACCGGCTGATTGTCATGACAGGATAACATTTATTAGCTGTAATATTATGGCAAGCCAAGCACAACAGACGGAATAATATTATCCCACAACTCCAAAGTCGAATGTCCTCCGACAACTCTCGGTAATTATCCAAACAATAAATAAATGCGTACTTGGTGATAGTTATCATTGACTAATATGCACACATATCCGTAAAGCCATTAAAATCACATTTAATGTTGGTCCAAACAGATATAGCTGCCGAGATAGAAATACTACTACTACTACTAAATACTTTGATTAGAAAGCTGAAACAGCAAACTCTTTTAGATTTAGCTGATATACAATGAAGTAAGGAATTTCAAAGTTTTTGCTTATCAAAAGTGTCATTTAATTTACAACTTTGTCAACCAATCGTTGCGGTCAAAGTCTGATTGAAACGTCAGTAGATTATTGCATTAGAAATAAATGCAGCACACACTGTGCCAACTTAATTTATGTTTCAACAATCGCCAGTAATTATATTCATATTCACTCTCGCATTTGATTTGAATTGCAGCTGGTAGCCAGTTGTTTCCACATCCCAAATTACTATATTTACGTTTCAATTGAATGATTGATGGACAGATTGGAAAGTTGGCCAACATAATTATGTTTTAATCTATTAATTAAGCATTTTGATTTCAACCACTGCGGCGGAGTGGTAACACAATGGGTTACCCCTAAAACCCGGCCCATGCATATGTAATCTAAACAAATATTGCTCTCAATTCTTGGGGTTAATTTGTTGATTGAAGTCCGCATATAGCGCGTGTATAATTTCGGGAAATGGGATGGCGATAAAGTCGGTCGAATTATCAAGATTGCTCAATTAGTCAATCAATATGGCAGCAAATTGAATATCGGACATTTGGCCATTCACTCGACTGTCGGCACTAATGACAGTTTGCCGACTTTGATTGCCCATAATGCCTATAATGCTGCCATTCAAGGACGCACCTACCTACCTCCCCCCAGTAATTGTCGGATAGTCTTATGATATTCGATATCTTGAAAGGTCCGACAGTCAAATCGATGCACTTAATTTAGCACCAAAGGGAGTTCAACACCAAACATTCGATTGAGGAAAAGGCTTAAATATCTATATAATAAATCTATACATATACTTTTTAAAAAATTTTTTGATTAAAAAAGTAATGAAATGAAATTGAATAAATGGCACTGGAAGGAAAAGACAATTCTGATTCTGATTGAAAAAAATCCTGCTGATTGCTAGGAAACATGCTCACCGAACCAAAGCTAATTGTTTTGTCTGGCTTAACTTCTTATTCCCGGATGCCATGCTCCTCCTGCCCAATATCCAGATAAATGTTCCATGGATTTATCTTCAATCCAGTCGATTGTTGGCCGGCTTCCGAATAGCCCGTCCATTACCCCTTTTGTACAGAGTCGCCAATGGAGAAGCAGTAATCAGTAACCCGTAATCATTTCGAATGGTCCATCGTTGTTGGCATTAAAACGAGAGTTTGGAGTGGAGTGGGGTGGTCCGTACCCGACCCCTTAGCACTTGCCACCATTTCGAGGACTTCATCTTCTGGCCAAAACAAACTGCGCCATCCAACGGACGGTTGCAGTCGCCAGTCGAACCAAGTTCATTATTTGCGCTACGTGACCTGCAGGCAGCATTTGCCGAAACTTCCGCCCACTCTGGCAATCCCCAGTTCTATAAACCTCCTTCGCAAGGCGTTGCAACAGTATAATTGGGATGTTGTATGTGCCATAACTAAGAAATATAGTAAGTGCGAATGCAGGGCGTAACAGAGATACGAGCACGAGTGTGGCAAAAAAAAAAAAAAAGTTTCATGCCATCTATTGCATATGAGAATTTCTATAGATGAATATAACTTAAGGATATATACTCGTAGTACCAAGTCAAAGAATTCGTCGTTAGCTAAATTGCAATCACGTGGCCAACTCTAGAATGAAATGTTCGAGGGCTTTATAGCTCACCTGACCACGCCCCCATAGACCAAAGACCATAGCTAAAAAAAGCAAACAAAAATGCGGTGAAAAGTAAAAACCGCAAAGTTTTAAGCCAGCACATAAATCATCTGTTTCTTTTGTTTTCACTTCCAGCGATGGACAAACAAACAGTGGCGACTGGCCATAAAATTGGCAATGCACCTGACGCCACACCCCCTTACCAAAAACACCCATTGACCACCAACCACTTTGATCTGTATAAATATCTCTCTAATTGAACATATCTAAAGCTGATTTAAAGTTACTTGTTAGTGCACCGGGCAGAAGATAATAACCTTGCTTGTTAACTCCACTTCTGCATTTTCTGGCACTTTTACGACTGAGATTGAATACTCAACCGCGAGATTTGCCTGTCATTTCCCTGTCGTGGTAGTCTCATTTGAGCTACCCCTGATCCACAACATCCACCTGTTTCTCGCCGCCCCTTCCTTTTTTTGGCTAAAAACACCAAGAAGCCAAAAACCAAACACGTAGCCCCGCTGAGGGCACGAAAAGTAAAAGTTAATACGATATTCATGAGCTGCTAAGCGCAGATGTGACTCGCATTGTGATACAGTCTCCGTTACCGAATACCAGGTACACTGGCCGAAAAGTTTGCTCCAAGCTGGGGAAATTATTTATAAAATGAAATGTTTCGTACTTTGCCAGCTGCATTAGCTTTTCTTGTTGCTGTTAGCAAGTTAAGTACTTTGATTACATGTAAAAGCATATGTTAGTTTTCTCTTGGTGTACAAACGATGTTAAATAGAGATACAATACCGTTACAACTGAGCACCATACCGGATCCACAGCCATATCCTCCGAATCCCTCCGCTCCCAGACTGAAGTTTAATTAATTATTTAATTTTAAGCACTTGAGCGCACCGAGCGACGATGGTGAGGCGATGGCTTGGGATTAACTTAATAATATATGAGCCATGTGTGCGAGTGTCCATGTCCTGTTGCCTGCTATCCGGCCGTCCCATTGTCCTGCTGCTGTGTGTCCTTGTTGGCCTGACCGCTTGGCCGCTTCAGTTAATGCAGACTAATGAGACATTGTGGAACGAATTAATTTCACGCATGATTAACACATCAAATGCCACTGTAGTGGCCCAAAAACAGGATATCCCACCCACCCACTTTCATCGTTCTCGCCTCCTCGAAGGACATTAGTGGCGAAATTCTCGGGCAGAAACTTTTGCAGTTCTTGGCGCTGTCAGCTTGCCACATTAACCCAGTTCCCAGCTCCCAGTTCCACGAGAGTAGATAACACGGAAGTGTCATCCTCAACATTTTAGTCGTCTACCAGTGCAGTTCAGAGTTTTCCAGCTTCCGAGTGTAAAAATATCACAAAAAAAAAAAAAAACGCTGCAAAAACATTCCTCGTATGCCGCATAAAAGCATGGGAAATCATGAAAATATGCATATACCCACACGTACGCGTATGGGAATGTGCTTTAACTAAAAAGTTGTTTTTTTCCCCCGTTGTAAGTGTGTTTCAGCTAGTGTTTTTCTATGCCCTGCAAACCATAAAATGCGGAAGGGTGTGTCATGCCAGTTTTGCAAGGATTTTCGGTTTTACCTGTGCTTAGTGGCTGCTATAACTTTAAAAACGCAATAAGCCAAGTAAACTTTGATGTGCTATTTTAAATAACAAAAAATATTTAATTTGTATACCTGTATTGTATAATATAGGTATAGGTATAATTAGTAATACCTAAGATAGGTTATATTAAGCCTAAGAAAAATGAGAGTGCATTTAATGGTTGTTATAGCCCCACACCGTTTTCTGTGCTGGTGTGTCACTTTTGTCGGCCTGACTGCCAAAGGTCGTCGTGATGAGAGATAAATGCCAAATGCCCCAGCGAACAAATCTGGCAGTTGTGGGTCGCATTTAATTACGTAAGTACCGTTCACAGCTTGTTTTGGCCACGTGTGCGTTAGCCGGCTTTAAATTAGCATATGTAACGTCGCTTAAAGCTCCATTTCGGCCATATAGTATAGTATGCCCTTATAGAAGGACATGCCTCGCCTAATAAGAAATCAAATGGCCAATGGCAAATATTCAATAAATTCGACTTTGGTAGTCACGTGCGCTGCGAAGTGCGAACACGTACACAGGCCAGTGCAACTGATGCCTGAATCTCTGAGACGCGGACAAACCGGATTCCGGTATGGCCAAGACGGTTCTGATATCCGAGATACCCGAGATGAGGAGCTGTCTACGTGGACCTTGGGCCAGGTGCAAAGGTCCCAAAAAGTGGGTGGTACATCAATTGCTGTCTCTGCCAACTGGCTAACTGGCTAACTGGCCATCTAGCTATCTGGCCAATAGACAATTCCCTTCGTCTAACCCCGCTTTTGGCAGCACGTGCTGCTCGCAGGCTACCAAGAAGTTGGAGACGATTGAAATTGCTGGTGGCAAGTGGATAAGTGGACATTAATCAAAATAAATATGAGAAACGTGCTGAAATACGAGAACTCACACGTGAGTGCCATGTCCAGCCTTTGCAAACGTTTCAAACTGTTAAGTTCGACTCCTAATGAGGTCCTGTTGAAAGGACATCTAAGCTAACAATCTGTATCACATTTTGGTCTGTTCAAAAATTTTACATGCTTAGAGAATATTCAATGTCATTAAAAATGGCGACAATTGTTTAAAGGGAACTAACCCTAAAAATAAGCAATTTGTGATAAAATTCGTTAGGTTTTCAGCTGTTACTTGATCCAAATAAGGCGCATTGCCGAACTACCAACTGTTTTATGAACTCTGAAAAGCAAAGCTAACGATCTGTGTCATTGTTAAGATAATTCAGAAAAATTCGATTTTTGGCAATTTTTCGATTTTTTATAAGGGGTAACATCATCAAAATTTGCGAAAAATGCGTAAAAAATAAGTTTCGCCATATTGGACCCTATTCGATAGGAAATTTTATTACGAATTCAACGAGCCACGACATTCCACTTTTGGGCAATTATTTTGGCCGTATTGGATAAAAAACTGATATTTTTTGGCTGAAAATCAAAAATTAACATTTTATAAAAAAGTGGGTTTCATAGTCATATTTTCAGCTGTAAATTGGTCGAAACAAGCCGCAAAGCCGAATAACTTACTGTTTTGTGAAGCTGGAAAGGCAAGCTAACGACCTGTGTCATTGTTAAGATAATTCAGAAAAATTCGATTTTTGGCAATTTTTCGATTTTTTATAAGGGGTTACATCATCAAAATTTGCAAAAAATGTGTAAAAAATAAGTTTTGCATTTTTGAACCCTATTCGATAGGAAATTTTATTACGAATTCAACGAGCCACGACATTCCACTATTGGACCATTATTTTTTATTATTTTCGGGATTTTTGTTGGTATAAAAGCACAAACCACTATTTCTAATAATTGCTTTTTAACTGTTTCATTATTATAATATGCCGCATCGCCAAATGATCCAAATGATCCTGCTGTCAACAAAACCTTCTGATTTTTATTGTAATTTGAAGCACAAAGTAAGTGGCACCTTTTTTTATGTAAAAGTTACTAACTAAGTTCAATTGGTGATTTGATACCTAAACGCTAATTTTCCATATATCGGCATTTTTCTTTCGATTTTGTACGCAGCATAGAACATCCGTCGCATTAAAATTCAAAACACATTTTATAGAACTGAAAGGAAGGATGACTGTAAACACCCACAAAATACATCAAAGTTCAGGCGATAACTTTTGCTCAACTTCTAAGCAAATTATGCATGAGAAATTCAATTTGCATTTATTTTGCAATAATTTTATATCAACATCAACAGCAAACATGAGATACAACAAAATTTCGCATGTAAAATAATCTCATATGCTCTTTAGAAGGGAAGCTCAAATAAGGCGTTCTTCCTACAAGTATTTTTAAAATAAAAGTTTATTTTAACTAAACCTATGAATTGAGTTATACACTTTTATAAAAATACAAGTATAAAAAAATTTGACTAAAAAGTCCAAATCTTATTAGCTCTATTTTCTTTACGACTTATTTCTTAAACGACAAATTCTTAAATTTCAAAATAAATATAGGGCAACAGACAACAGCCTCTTAAAATGTTTGAGTTGGAGAAGGCCAAAAAAGCAAGAACGGGAAAAATGGAAACTTTTTCAATATTTTACGAATCAGGTGTTTCCTGTCGAAGTTTCCGCTTAAGGACACGCACACGACGCACACAATGGCCCGAAAATGCCACAAGGCAGGGAAAAGGGGAGGGGGCAACGGATGGAAAGGAGGGAAAGCAGACGGCACGGCAGAAATAAAATTTAATGAATTGTAACTGGATATGCCAGGGCCCACAGGCCTACAGCTGGCCAGCCTCCTGCAGGATATTCGCAATCCCCACTCACAGGATGGGAAGGAAACGCAGACAGACACGCAGGCAGACAGGTAGAATGTCAAAAAGCCTATTTAGCATATATTTACTGGCAAAAGAGGAAACCAAACAAGGCCGAATGCCCAAAACACGGCACAAAACTTTTTGGCCAAGAAATCCTTTTCACGATTCCCCTTGGCCACGAGCCCCTGTCATTTGAAATATTATAAATCATGTGCTACATTAGCCAAGCATCGAGTCTGGTGGCTTCTGCAAATTGCCAGAAAATGTATAGAACAAACACAAACAACACTTCCAGTGGATGGAGTCAAAGGATCTGCAGGAGCCAAAGGAGCACCAACACCCAGCGGAAATGAAGTTCATTGACGCAGCAAACTCTGGCCAAGAAATTGAGGTAAAGTACGGCAAGTGAAGTCATTGTTATGTGCTGGAAAAAAAAAGTCACTGGGGGTATGTAAGTAATTTTATTGTGTTGGTATTTACAAGTATTTGTTTTAGTTATATTGCAAAAATTCAGCTCGAATGGCAAATAATTTTAACAAATTATTAAAGAACAGGAGCATTGGGTTTAAATGTTTAAAACTTCACGAAGAGTTGACACTGTTCTCACTTGCTCCACTTGAAGAGTATTTGAACTGCGATTTTCATCGAATTTAGTCGTATTATTTTCTGTATGTTTTTCGGTGTATTTACTGTTGTTGTCGACGCTTTGAATCACGCATTTGAAGCGGCACCAGTCACGCCCACCACCCCGACATTTTCCACATTTTCCGCGGCACTTCTTGCACTCTTGTCACGCCAGGCACGGCCAGCAACTGCAATTCAATTGTTGTTCAACAACGCCTTGGCTCCTTCCAGTAGAATTTGGGTCCTTCCCCGGATACTTGGATCCCTGGATCCTTGGACAAATGTTTGAACTTCTTTTCCCCGACAGCAATTTGCGGCGAAAATTGTGATTTGTTGAGGAAAGCTGAGTTGAGGCGCCCGCTTTCGCGATTTTCATCAGCTGTCGTCCTCATAGTCGTCATCGTCATCGCCATCGCCATCGTCCTGTGTCCTGCGTCCTTTGGCAGCTTTGCATTTTGTTCAGATACTTATCACACAGTTTTGGCAAAATGCTGCACAAAGTTTTGCTTAATAGCCTGGAAGTTTTTAATGAAATGCTTTCGCCACGGCCACAGTCACAGTCACATTCACATAGCGATTCGGTTTTTCGGTTCTCGGTTTTGGTTTCAGCTTGCCTTCTACTCGTACATTTTTTTCCTTTCCTTACCAGTTGCCCTTCTCCATTTACTTGGTTCAGCTTTAAGATTGAATGACCCTCATCACGTTGAGAGCAAGATGGAAATTCCGTTTGGAGACAAACAAAAAGGTGAAATGTCACACTCACATTTTTGCTTTATTAAAATAATACTTCTGGATTGGACAAAGAAGGGCAAGGCGGCTGGCAAAAGGGAAATTCTTTTCCACTCTCTTTATTACACTCCTTTCCATTCGTTACCATTTTCCCCACTGACAGCTGTCCACTGTCCATTGTCCAGGGGCCTAAAACTATTCCTGCCAAAGATTAAATGTTTGCCAGGGCAAAGAAAATTAATTTGCCTTGGCATTAAGTTTGATTTTAATAAAGTGGCCCACAGGGTCAGTGGACATCGTTTCAGTGGCGTAGAACAAGGGGGGCTTTAAGCCTTACCAATAAATGAATAGGACAAACTGACCTTTACAATTAATATTATATACATATTAATATAATATTATATTAATATTATATTATAATATATACTACAATATTTTTTAATAATACAAAAAAAACAACTTATGTAAAATCTTCGCCAAAATCCTGCGTGCGCCCCTGAATCTTTTCACTTTTGTTATTTTTGGGTGGAAACACAACAGGATGCTTGCTAAACTTAATAAACTCACTCCTTTTTTTCGGACACCCCGAAACATTTGTCATTTGCGCTAAGTACTCTTGGCCGTTCATTTTTTTTATTTTCTGGGCAAACATGACAGCAAACATTAATTTCGCCAGCACAGCGCGGTAATTAAAAGCGAAAGTGTTTGACGCCCTCAAGGGGGCAGTGCGAAAACAAAAAAAAAATGAGAAAACCCCTTGGCTCAAATGAAAGTGAAATACGAAGAAAGATCTGTAGAAATGGAGTACACACCAATAGAACAGACACTTCTGGGCACTTTCCGTTTGCGAACAGATTTATGATGGCCTCATTAATTACGGCCCAAAGTTGAGAAAGAAGGCGACAAACACAAAGCCCGTAATTAAATGTGCTGCAAATGCCACGACACGCAAATCAACATAAATTGCAGGCATTGTTAGCTCCATATGGAGGTCATAAAACTTTGCCAGTTGATACGAGAAAAAGGCTAAGGGAGAAGTGCCAAAATAAATTTGGCACGCGCCACACTCAATAAGCAATATAAATCCGAAAAAAATGTATTGCAATCCGTAGCTGCACATGAAAAGGAAATTAACTACAAAATGGGGAAAATAATATTTAAATATCTTTTTCGATGGGGTTTTCAATGGGTAACGGAAAATTGACATATTTTATTTAAGGGTTTGAATTTTTACTATCTCAAGACTTTTGATATATTTTCAAATAGAATTACCAACTTCGACCACATTTTTTTCATCACTGCATAGTGTTGTAAGCCATGGGCATTGCCAATTTGCCGGTTGGCCGATTTTTTATAGTCCAAAAGGGTGGGGTGGCATGGATTTCGCAATGGCATGGGAAATTCATTAATTCCGTCCGTTGACGACTGTTTGGCAAGTTTTCTAATTAAAACAACAAACAAATGGGCAGCCGGGATACCAATACATATGGAAATCAAAGTGGAGGACTCACCAGTTTCCCCGTTTTTAGCCAATTCCAATGCCTCCTTTGTGGCTGTGTGTGTGTGTGTGTGTGTGTGTGTGTTTGTGTGTGATGGCCGGAAACTGTCTGGCAAGATGCTAATTTGGTTAAAAACTTTTGTCGTCAAGTTTGCAGCAAAACGGAGTCACCCTGTCAGTCATCCTGGCATAAACTTGGTTTAATTCCGATTCTACTGCTGCTTTGTTCTGCGGCGCATGCAAATTGATCCAGATCCAGATTCCAGATTCCGAAATCCAGAAAGCGGAATCCAACTCCATCTTCATGGAATATGCTTTGACCTAGAAAGTCTTAGTTTTAAAATTCATTAGAATAATCAAATAAATAATAATTACTATGTTATATCAACTATTATAATTCTCCCTATCATTTTTAGGATTAAAAATCTGTTAGTCTTAAGTAACCAAGACACATTGTAAAATAAAATAATTTAAGCAGATCAAATTAAGTTGCCGCATGGGTAACAGTGCGTTGATCAAATAATAAAAAAAAAAAAAAAAAAAAAAAAAAAAAATGGAATATGCAGCAGTTTGCCCCAAAATTGTGCTGGCTAAATATGCGCGTGCCACGCCCTATTTTTTTTAGGTAGGAGGGGCAGCTGAAGTGGCCATGACATCGTTGAAATGCCAGAAGTTTGTTTGCCCATTTACATGCTTGAAATGCTTGAGAGGACATCGCAATCAAAAGTAATTCCAAAAAGTATGCAACACTTTTATCGATGGTCGATTGGAAGAATCCGAGTGTAGCGAACTTTCCATTTGCGGAAAATGCATGGTAATTATGTAAACAAGGAATGCAAAAATAATTAAATATGTTAAAAGAAAACGTCCCATATCCATAATGTTTGCATATCAGATATTTATAAATGTAATATATTCTATTTATCGTTCTTCTAATCTTTTAAACACTTGCTCGCTCGCCACGCCATATTTGCTGATGGGGGGTATCAGCCCCCATCACGCCCTTAGCTAAACATTTATTTTGCTAATAATTTATTTATATGCCCTGTCAATATACATACATGCCGTACCACTCCCCCCCCACCCCTCCCCCCTTGCTTAACATTGCTGGCCCTCGGGGCGCACACACAATTTGCTGAAATAAGCAGAAAGAAACAAAACTGTTACGGCAACATCGAATTGATTTGCTTTATGGAACGTCAACGCTAGACTTATCCTCATTTTTTTTCCGCCCGATTTTCTGCACGCTTTTCCCGATTATTATGCACCCCCGCCCCCTTTGCGGAAGACGTCGGTTGTCGTTATTGAGTCAGTGACTCATATCATTATGGCGCCCATGTCCTAAGGGGCCACGCGCCTGTCCCCACCCACTCGCTATCCTGCAAGTCGAATATTTTTATATCTGTTAATGCTAGATTTAAAGGGTATACTAGATTCGTTGGAAAAGAAATGTCAATTAAGCTGCTTGACAGCCCAAATTAGATCTTTCCTGAAAGCCTAGATTGCAAGGATCTGCAAAGGCTAGATACATCATTTTTGACTTTTATAAATAATCTATCGTTTATTTTGGCTAAACAATTAACTTAGGTATCTTATCAGGTATTATTAGGTATTATTAGGTATTATTAGGTATTCTTAATATATACGAATTTTTTTCTATGTTTACGAGGAGCACAAACCGCACTCGATTTCCACATGAATAGGCCAGGCCAAGCTTAGGATCAAAATGGAAATGAGTCGATGACGGAGTGGGATGGAAAAACGTCTGGAAGGGCAGCGGTAGCGGCGGAAAATGGAAAATGCAAAAGTGGGGGATACCTGTTCGCCATCTCGGCCATTTCTTCATTCATTTTTATTTCCCTCTTCTTGCCGTGTTTGCCTCATTGATTAATGCGTAAATATGCGTTCGAATGCTTCGAGTTTCCTGTTTGTTGCCCGTCCTTGACTCGGCTGCCTTTGAGCTCAATCGAATCGAACAAAATCGAGCAAGGACAATTTTAAAGCCGATAGCTAAAACAATTTTAGTACCTTAAGATATAAAATGAGTATATATTTGTATGGCATAGGGTATTTAAAGTATAATATATATTTAAGAACAGATGCAATTTGATGTTCTTTGCATGGTAAGTATTTACAAAATGGTAACAATGTTAGGCACAAACGTGTCTTAATCAGCCACAATATTTTGCTGAACATGAGAGTACATTCATTTAGTGCACAAAATATGTTGATAATTATCTGGAAATCACGCAATCAACTTTGTGACGTCTGCATGTCAGTGGCTCCAAAGCGGCAACAAAGTGTTAACACCCTTGATGGCGCACCTGCAAAAATAATGGCATTTTACGGCTTGAGTTCGCAGGACTCACAGCCACAAGCTTGAACACCCACACGCACTCAGTACAGCGATTACGTAACGCGACAAGGGCCATCAATCATATTTAGCTGGATGGCAGAGAATGTAGAAAATAAATAATGATGCCCATTTGTAGATGTCGCAATAGCATTTAACATTTTTAACTAGCCCAAAAATAATTACAAGGTTTTTTCCCCCATTTTTCGGGCTGCCAAAAAAAAAAAACAAAACATTGAACAAAGGAAAAGCGATGGCGGAAAATGAAAGATAACTGGAAAACAATTTCTTATGTGGGATTTGCAGGGCTCGTCGTGAAATTGGAAGCGCTGCATGTTGGATGGGCGAATGCGCCGAGATGCTCAGCTGCTGATAGGGATAGTGATAGTGCTAGGATGAAGCCACGCCACCCCCTGAGTCAACCTTATTCCCCCTAAGTACTCCCATCTTGATGGTGGCAGCGGATTAAGCAGCATAAACGCATGAACCGCCCTGTGACGTCAGCGATGGGGGCAAGCAACAAAAATAAAGCAAAGCGCAAAAACACAAAAACACACACACAAACAGACGAAAAAAGCTGCAGTTGAAGCACAAGGATTACGAAAGGATTCGTTTCTAACGAGATTGACAACAAACCGCACTCTAATACATGTGTGAGTCTGTCTGTTTGTGTGTGTTTGCGTATCATCGGATGCAGCGTTATCATTTCTATTCTTACCCAGATCAAGTACTTACTCTCCCAATCGATCGGATGCCATGTTCTATTGAGGTAATGATGAATTTCGGTTTTCAATAAATTAGCTTTGCAAATGAGAATTAAATAATAATCTGAACAAAATATGAACGTAAAAGAAGATAGTTTAGTTTGTAGAGATCGTGTTATTTTATTTAGTTATTTCCTGTTAATTTATATACTAAACTATTTCAGCTAAGAGACTCAAGAGAACTGAGAACGGACACTATACAATTACAGGGTATCTTATAGTTGAAGTGACCTCGATTTAGGCAGATGGCTTTGTGGTTGGCCGCGTCCCAACCCCCTTTCCATTCCCATTCAGCAAACAAAGCAAGTTTTGCCTCATAAAACTAAAACGTTGGATTTAATTTTGCAAAATAAACAAAAAGAAAAATCCAAAAAATTGTTGAAGCAATGGCGGAATAAGTATACGCAGTGAGGGTAACTCCAGTTTCTTGGTCCACAGATGGATAGCCGGATATCTGCTTTGTGGATCTGATTGAAGTGGAAAGCTTTCATTTGAGCCCATGAATTTTTGCGATAAGTAATGCTAGCCCAAGCACACACACACACACACCCATATCAATGTGCACAGCAGATGGAAAACAGAAACAGAAATCCGAAAATGTGAAAATGAAGAGAAATTCATTATTCATTTGGCAGGCAGCAAAATAAAATAGAAAATGCAAATACTGCAGAGGGCGGCGGCGAATGAAAATACTGTGGCGCGTTCAAAATCGTTTTTTGAGTTTTGCTGTTGCTCCAGCAGCTTTTTTGCTGCTGAGCTGCTACTGCTGCTGCTGTTGTTGTTTGGTAAAAAAGTTTTCTAATTAAAACAACAACTGACAACGCAAAATTGTCAACGTGCAGATATATATATATATATTATATATATATATATATACTGATACATACATACACATGCAGATACACAGAGATATATTTGCCAACTACAAAATGCTTTGTTAAAACAACTTGCACAAAGCCGGGAAAATGCCGGGGGAAAATGGTAGGGAAATGGAGGCAAAAACCAGTGGCTGCCCTTGGCGTTTAGATGGCTCGCTAAAAAAAAAGGAGGAACGGGGTAAGGGGAAAAGCCTGGTTCTTATTGTTAGCAGTTGTTAGATTAGTTTGACTTTTCGACCCCTACTCCCCCTTTTGGCCAAAACGTAAATGTGCAACGGGCGGCGAGAAGGACATCGCAGAGCCGCAAAATTGTCAGTTGATGATGGCTTAAACTGAAATGGGAAAACAAAAATAGCAAAAATAGGACTTCAAAAACAAGAGCAAACAAACAGGATCGGGCAATTGTTTACATGTAAATTACCTGGGAACAAACTGGCCAACGTTGAAATCCTTAATTAGCCGCTTTCCATTGGCATTTCATTGGGAATTCTGGGTAAAATAAAATACCAAGCATCCGTTTGACATGATTTCATCAAAGTTTTTCGAAAGCAGTCTGCTTTAGTAGTTAAACCTATGAATTAACTAAGCAGATTTTTAATAGCGTGCTTATAAGTTTCTTTACCTTATTCCAAATCTAAATCAGTTCTAATTTATCATACTTTAAAATCACTCAATTTAAATACATTTACGCTGCAATTTTAAAGCAGAAACTTTCCCTGAAGCTAATTCTCGCAAATGGATTTGCCTGCACTAAAGTAGGATGGGGAAAATCCAAAATGAATTTGCTTTTGCAAGTTGTAATGGAAAGTTTTGCATTCGGGCTTCAATCAAATTAATTTGTTTATTAGGAACAGAGCTTGGAGCTCCTCTAACTTCAATACACATCCTATTTTTGCCGCATTATATTTGACTGTCTGTCTGGGTGAATGAATCATAATTTTTATGATTACGTATACGCCGCGTGGGCGGACACTCATTCCATTATTTCGAGCGCAAATTGCTGTTGTTATTGTGGCAATTATTTTGCGGCGTAAGCACATTGAATGGGTGGGTGGCGGGTTGAAAAGTTATTATTATTTTAACAATTTTCCAACTCTTTTGCGCTTGAACGGCGCCAGCGAAGGTCGCGTAATTCAAAAGCAATTTGTTGAAATTAAATTTGATTACGTTTATTGCGCGCCAGCTGCTCTGGTCGAAAAACTTTCATCACTTTTTCCACGGAGTTTCCCGTGGAAACTCTTCTTTAATCGCTTGGTAATTGCCCCAAATTGTACGACAGAGAGCGCCACGCAAATCACCGATCAAGCGAGTTTTTCCGTTTCCCATTTCCCGCCCATTACCCATCCGCCCCATATCCGCCCCACTGACAGTTGAAATTGGACAGCCGCACACGAGATAATTAAGTATTGTTTTGTCAAAAAAAATAAATTAAGTTTCAACTTGTCTCAGTTGAAAGAAATTAATGGTAGTTGCTTGAGCTTTGAACTGTAACTTGCTCTTTAAGAACTCGAAATATGTATTTTAACAAATTGTAAGCTTTAAATACATAACAATTTATAGAAAAATATACATCCTCGTATGAAGGCTAATGTAACTAATGTAACTAGTCCTTATAAGCATGTGGTAAGGGCTCATAGCGCTGCTGAAGGCTCTCAACATAAGGATTAGCTTCATCGCTGGCGAATTCACGTTTATAGTCCATCATGGGACTATTTACCAATTCGGGCTTGTTAGCTAAAAATGATAGAAGTTCTTAGATTTTTGAAAAGACTATTATAATTTGGTACTTAACCTTGAAAGTTGTCAAGCACATCCACGTCACGATGCTGATTAAAGTTATTTGTATTCACGTTGAATTGATTGGCATCACGATTTAATTGATCTGCATCCAGACTGAAATGATTTTCATTCTGATTCAAGCGGTCTGACACCGTATTAAACTGATCTGCATCAAGATTAAAGTGATCTGCATTAAGCTTAAAATGATCGGGATAATCATGATCCATTACACCCAGCTTGCGATCAAAGTCTGATTTATAATCTTGGGCTAAAAAGTGATCAGCTCTGTTATCAACTAGCGGTGCACCGGCTTGGTACTTTGTCAATTCAAAATCAAATAGAGGCTCTTCGTGGCCATACAAATCACCTTCAAGTGGCTTATATTTATCATCCTTATGTACTTTGTGTCTATCCGGCCAATTCAGAAATGCCTTGAAAGCTAAACAAAATCCAAGATATACAAAAAAAAAAGAAATAAATAAATAACATCCGATCAACTTACGATTCAGTGATCTATCGTAACGGCTTTGCTTGATGTTCATAATTCCATCCTCTGGACACTCGACTTCCTTCTTAGTTAAAGGAGTTCCATGAACCTGTTCATGATAAAAGTCCAGCAGACCATTGCGATTCACACCTACTATTGGGTTATTATGATCAATTAAATTATGGAATATCTAAACCTATACACATATATATTCTGCTTACACGAAGGCTTACCCCAAACGCCGGCCAGGAAAAGCAAGAAAAGGATGAACAATGGTGTCCAAATGGGTAGTCCAAGAGGCATTTTCCTCATGCTCGCTTTGGTTTCGTTTTTGAACAAATTTTAAAAATATATATTTGAATTATTTGTTTGATAGCTAAAAATGAACCTAGCGAACTGAGAAATAAAAGGTGAAACTTTGAAAGGATATAAATTGGCCTGCTGAGTTTACTCTAATACATTTATATACATTCTATGCATTTGAACAAAGATACCATTTGGGGAACCCTAATTAAATTGTAAAGGAAATCTAGGGAAACTTTAGACAACGCTCAGCTAATGCGTTACCGCTTAGATTTAACCATTATCACTTGTTCTCCGCTTTGTGGCGCTTTTGAGCTTTCTCGGCCACAATTTTGCCTTATGCGGCTGACCACCTTTAACCCCTCGATGCCCCCTGGCCAGACGAAGTTGCCAAAAAGTTAAAGTTTCCGTGGCTGCCAACAACAAAAGTTGCAACCCATCAAGTGCCACGCCCGCACACACACATAGAGCCGCCCACTTGCGTAAACGTTTGCTAACAAGCTTGAAGGGAAAACTATGGGGAAAAAGTGAGAGGAAAATGGAAATTCGAATTCTGAGCGAAACCAACAAACATTTTTGGGTGGGTTGGGGGTTGAGGTAGGAAAGTGGGTACCCCTAACTAAACACAAACGGATATGTGGATAGTTCCATCACCATCCGCATCACCACCACCACCGCACACCCCTCTTCAATATTTTAAAATCCAAACAATTTTGCCAACAAATTCATCTAGCAAAAAAGCTGAGATGAGTAACAAAAAAGAATCGAAAGAAAAAATTCTAAATGAAATGTTTGAGGTTTGCCAAAAATATTTTCAGCATTTCTATGTGTAAATAGTGAAAAATTGCTGCTTTTGTTAGCCAAAATAAACCGAAGTACTAGTATCTAAAGTTATTGTCCCTTATCCCTCATACCGCCGCACAGGGTTTCCCTTTATTAAAATGTCAAGCCATTGAGATTGGTGATGTAGGGAGTATTTGGCCAAGGGCTCGGAGATTTCAGCAATAAAACGGATTCTAACATTTGTCATCGTGTTGCTGTTGCTACTGGGGGGGCCATTAAATGCAGAAGATGTCAACAAAGGCCAAACTGGCTAAATGGCAAACGCAGGAGGCGACGCGGAGCACTCCTCTTCACATGCCGGTTAAAAACATCTTAAAAGCTACTTTTAACCACAATTGTGTAAATATTAACACAAACGAAACATAAGACAAAAGCACAACAGCCGCAGCATAGGCAACCTCAATGGAACGAACACATTCACATCCAGACATTCCCACGCACTCATACCCCCTTTAAAGGGGAGAAGTCACGAACTTGGAAAATACTGCTACTCACTGTCATACGTTTCATAAAATATATGAAAACGTATTGTATTAAAAAAAAGTATTCGAAATTAATTTAACCAACTTCATATGGAATATTTTCTAGAACATAGGTTCAGTTTCTTTCTGTGACTTCAACGCACAAAATCACTTCTCATCACTGACTGAGCCTATGAACTTTCAGAGCCAGAACAACAGGATCAAGGTGGAAAAGTTGAAAAGTGGTAGGAGGTGGAAACGCAGAAGCAACAAACGGGTGACACATCAAGCCTGCAAATGTCTGGAGTGTCGACAACACAACCATTAGCATCTGGATGAGTGCGAGATGTACCACCGCCCACACTTCTCGGCCGCCCATCTTCGCCCACTTTTTCCACCAGGTGTTGAAGTTAATGTCAGTCGAATGCGTGCGAGTGTGTTGTCTGTGTTTGTGAAGGGGACACAATCCCCAAGATGAAGGCGGTGTTAATAAGCAAAAAGGGGGGGGGGGGGGGTGCGGAAAATGCGAAAAAGGTGGAAATTGTGGGCGGACAGAGACGCCAGTTGGCTGCCATTATTATTGAAAACTGTTAGACATGACAGCAGGTCACGTTTTGTCAGGCCACGCCACTCAGTCATTCGCTCAGTCACTCATTGCCTCATTCCCTCATTCATTCATTCAGTTAGTCCTTCCAGGCAGCCCAACAGTCAATGAAATGAGCAAAAGAAATGCAAAAATGCACAGACGACAATCCGTTTTCATGGCTGATTTAACCGAGTTTGAGTTTGAGTTCTGGTTTGGGTTTGGGCTGGAAATGCCCCGACAGAAGCGAAGACCCAAGTTAAATCCAGGAACTGAGCTCCGAATTGGGATGGCAAACAGATCGAGAGGGCGATGGGATGGAACTCGTCTCAGCGGAGAACCGACAAACAAGTTAAGGGACTTAATCTGCTAAGATACAAGCGCAAATACCCTTTGAATTATATGGTATTAAAGTCGTAATGGTTTATTGCATCTATAGGGCTGCTAATAAATATATTGTAAGAATACAAGTTGCACAAATTAAATAAGTTAAGTACTGGGTATAGTTTGTTATGTAAATACTATACGTAACTGGTTATTATTAAATTCTATTAAACTTCAAATGTGTAATTAAAGAAGATTCATTGATGGGAATTTGCCATCTTCAAAAATATGTAATTTCTAGGAACCCACAATACGCAACTTGTTGCCAAAGTCAGAAGCCGAAAAGAGATGAAAATTATTTTATAGCATATACAAGGCGAAGAGAATGGAAAACCGAATTCACATTAATCCAAAAAAGAGACGGGAAAAGTGGGCGGCAACAAGGGGCGGGCGGGCAGTAGATGGAACTAACGGAAGGTCCTTGTACAAATGCCAATCCAGTCACGGGTTCTAAAAATCAAAAATTTGAATTTCGATCACGTCTTCAATTACGTCGAATCGACGTGCATATAAATCAACTCTATAACAGGCCACACACACACACACACACAGAGAAACACGCTCAGACAGTGAGTGGGCGGGCGGCGGTATATAGTGGGGCCTATGGGGGCGTGGCAGTCAGTCGTCAGTCAGTCAAATGCGGCTTTGTTGTTGCACCACTTGCCCCTTATCCTCGTTGTTGCGTTGAGTTTTGTAAATCAAGTGGAAATGCCACAGAGAAAAAAAAAACAAAGCACTGAGTTCGGTGAAAGCGGAAAACCCGGGCAGGAAAATGGAACTGGGAATGCGAACCACACCGATGATGATGACGATCCAGTGGAAAAGCACAACCAAGTCGAGGAGTCAAAAGTTGAAGTGCTGATGTGGCACAAGTGTGTGGGTGACTATGTTTGTGTGTGCTACGCCGCCCCCTAACCCCGCCCCCTCGCTAAGCACTCATGCAAAGTGCAGTTGACATGCGGAAATTGTAGGTGTGGTCACGCCCACCGCCCTTCAAGGACACCAAATCGTGCATAAATAAATTGAATTAAACGTTGGCCACAAAAATGGGCAGACAAGACAATTCATAAATCGCATAGACAGCATAACATGGGAAAGTGAATTCCATTCAAGGTTCTGATAAATACATTGGTAATTAATTGAATCTACCTTTGGTGGCCAATCTCAATGATGCAGCCGGCTAAAAACCGAAAGCTCCGGAAATTGTCAACCAAATGGGGGAAAACTTTAAAAGCAGGCAATGCCTGTCAGCCAGGCCGATATATTTGGCATTAAAAATTGTAATTTCTGGCCAAGACATGCAATCGGGAACTTGTTGTTCAATTTCCCCCCATCACGCTGATTATCCTGACGCCCTCACACACACACACACACACACACACGCATGACATTGCTGACATGTCCTGGTTGTTGTTGATGTTTGTCGGGAATTTGATTTGATTTCAGGCAACCAGGAACTGCAACTGCATCAGGAGTTGTCCTCGTCAATGTTGGCACTGCAACCTCCATTTCCAGCCCTTGCTGCTGCTCCTGCTCCTGCTCATGCTCATGCTCATGCTTATCTTCCCGTTTCTGATCCCGATCCATCGCATCCTGCCGCAGCTACTGCTCCTGCTTTGTGTCCTTCGGCTGATGCTCTGTGAAATGTCCTGGCCTGCCATTCGCTTGAAATTACTGACAACTGCTTCAAGCAGCGGCAAAGTTGAATTTGCATTGCCCCGAGCCTCGTGTGTGTTGGTGTGTGTTGCGAGTGGCTCTGAGTAGGTGTGTGAGCGGGTGTCCTGCGAGTGTGTCCTGTGTCTGCGTAAGTGTCTGTGTGTGTGCGAGAGTTGTCAGTCATTGGCACAAGTGCACCACACGAGGGTAAGTCAACGAATTGGACAAGTCAGAAAAGCATTAAACTAATCATAGAAAACAAAAAAACTTGAATGCTTTTGTTGAATCAAGCTCTCAAGCTGTATGTGATTTGCATTACCTTAATAATATTTATATAAGAGGAAACATAATTATATGGCCATTAACCAACCCCTTTAAAGTCTAGACAATCATTTAGAACAGAAAATTCCGTTTATAATTCTCTAGTTTACATAGTCTTACTATCCTGAGAACCCCTAATGTGAGTTTAAGAGAAGAAGACCCTGAAAAAAAAACAGCATCTTGCTACACATGCATGTGTCTGCAGTTTGGTCCTGGTTTTTCCCCGATTCCTTACCATTTCGTCCTTTCTTTGACGACAGAGCAGAATGTTAAAACGAGGGGGGTGGGTGATGGAGGTAGGAGGCAGACTGTGTGACAGCTTTCTTGAGATGCACTTCACGTGCATTTGACTGCTTAAATAAATTTTGCTCATGGTAATAAATTCACTTAAACTCAAACTACCATTGCAAGGATGTGGGCCAGCCAAAAACCGCCCGCTCATATGCGAGGACAACGGGAATGCTGACGGCTTTATAAGACTTTTTGTTTAGACACTCATAAACATAATTGACGTCATAAAAACAGACAGCAGCAGCAGAAGCAGCAGCGGCAGCATCAGCAGAAGCAGTAGCAACAACAATGACATAATGTCATGTAAATCTGTGCTGAGATTCCGTATGGGTGTGGGCGAACCCCCCTTTTTGGCCAGGCTTTTCCTCTGTCGCTGTGGTAAGTGAAAATCATTAGTTTCAAGTCCACACAAAAGCCGAGGCATTTGTTTTGTTTGAGCTGCTTTAAAATGAAATGCCTCTCATGTTTTATATGGGCCGAAAAGGACCTGCTTTCCCGTGCCTCTTCATATGTATGTGTATTCTATATATACACCAGTATACCCCATTTCTATCTCGGGCAAAGCGGCCTGCATTTTTTGTATAAATTCTAACAAATTGTCTACACTTCCGACCAAACTGCGCTCTCTCATAGAAAAGCCCCTCTCGACCGCCGACCTCCCCCCCCCCTCCCCATTTTTTTTGCCCACTGTGTCTAACCTAGTCCCGCTTGGCTCTCCATAAATCAAAAAGTGCTTGGCTACAGTTTTACAGTTTGTGCATTTGCTTTGTGTCCTATCTGCCCCCTCTCCACATACTCCATAAGCCCCCCCCCCCCCTTCCATCACAGCCACTGTTCTCCTTTCTTTACATTTTTTATGAACTCCACATTAGTTGGTTGGCTGGCGGGAGGGGGGTTGGTTGGGTGAAATTGAAGGGTGGCCTAAGGTTTGGGGGGTAATGGTCCACATGCTTGGCATGCCGCACTTTTGTGCGTCGTCAACTCTCGCAGTTTAACATATTAAAAGTAAAGTGAAGTGGGCACACTGAAAGAAAACTTGCACTTAAATGGAATGATGAAGAAAAATTAATACAAAATGGATACACTTTAAAATATATAGCGGAAATGGACACAGACTGAATGGCTTATAAAGTAATGCTATATATTTATATATCTATAAAATTAGATATCGAAATGAATTGTTCGATTTTTCAAGTGCATCGGGCTACTTCTGGAAAAATCCGACAATAAGCTGGAGAAAGGGAGCAGAAGAATGTGATTTCGAAGGAGGAGCACAAGTCTTTCTATTGTTGCCAGCCTGATGCCATTCATTATTCACCATTGGCAAGTTCTCGTGTGGAATGTCCTTTGTAGCACTAGGCGAGATAAGTTCCCATTCCACAGTTCAATCCAAAGTCTGCACATCCTGTTGCATATCCATGCAATAATTAACGAAGGGGACTGGGACTTCGTTTTGGGCTGAAAAGAGGGGTTAAAGTTAAGCTTAAATGAGATGAGAGCCTTTGAAATATAATACCGTTATTTACACATCACTTCATTGAGCGCGCAATTTTTTAAGCAAACAAGTGACAAGGAAGAAAGAGGATCTTATCGTCTCGGCTCGTTTATCAAGCTCATTAGTCGCTGTCGCATTTTCGTCCTCGTTCCGTCCTTGTTTTCCTCCTCCGTTGCTGGCCGTTTGCGGGAAATTATTGAACAGCATCGAAAACATTTTAAGCGAGTCCTTCGGCACACCGAAGTGGCCACCAAGGAGACGCTTTTCCGACCGAATTTCCACCCCCTTCGAAGACGCTTTTATGCTTATTAATGACACTACATGCAATTTATGTCGGTAGTTAAAGCGCCGCGCAAATAAATGGACGCAATGTGCAATGTCCTCCAAGGAATCGCGCACATCACTCGCAAAGGAAATCAGCTTAAAGGCAGATAAAGCTCTGCCTAATTACAAATGAAACGAAAAAGGAAAGAACTACAGACGAATATTGATGAGCCGAAAAACGCTATATATGAGAAATATTTAAAAAGCAATTCAGTTAAAGAACAACTAAAAAGCATATCAAAGATCACTTTAGCTACTTAAACACGCACTGGCTGACGGCCAATTTAATTACTTAAGCTCATTAAGGCTCATTACCCTCAAGTTCGACTGCTTGAAGCAGTTTAGCAGTTGAGTTGAATTAGCTGCAGCTTACAGGTGAACGATATAGCACACAGGCAAGGAGATAAAAACCCAACCCGAAATGGGTTAACCCGCAAGGCGAGGCTTAACCCCCTCTACCCACCCCTTCACCCCTTACTCGCTTTTCCTTCGAGGAATTTTCCCCTTTCTCTCCTACTAAACTCTACCACTCCTCTCTAAACTTTTGCACAAAAGGCAAGCCCTCAATGGATATATATCCCCGGTGCCCTTAACCCCCTACTGCCCCCTGTGGACTGCAACTTTTTGACTTTGTGCGCCTTTTGCGGCTGTTGTAGCTGCGAAAATTTATGGCCAATTCAATAAACGATTTTATTACATGCGCACGTTGTGTTAACAATGTTATTATTATTGGCGCCCAGTTCCGCAAAAAGGGTTGCGAATGGAAGGTCCCGGGGCGATGCAGTCAATTGGTTCCTGGGCGACGAGCGGGTTAAGCGGTGTAAGCGTAAGCCAATTATTATGAAAATTAATTTATTTTCTATCGGTAATATGAGGCCAGAGCCCAAATGGGCAGCTACCTTTCGATGGCGAAAAGAGCGGGAGGGGTGGCCAAAGGACGAGCCTGGAGCTGGTTCTTATCGCAAACTGGCCAGCAGCCAGGAGAGCTTCCATTGCATTACCCCCCTGAAAGAGCCCTATTTGGCCCCTGGCCACTTATCCACCGAAATTGCAGTCCAAGCCCACTGCTTTCCTCCATTTCCAAATGCTTTTACTTTGTTTACTTCCCCCCCGCAACTGCACTGGGATAAATTCGAGCTATAATTAGTGAATATAAATGTAAGAAGTATTCTTAGGCTTTCTCGACAGTCTTATAAGAACTTTTGGTAATGCAGATCATATTCTGAAGATACATATATCGAAATACTTAATTAGTTATTATTTGACCATCGTACCACTGTGCGACCCACTGTCTGTCAACGGTTTGCGCTTTTGTTTGCCCAATACACAAAAGACCAACGCTCACATACTTTCACACAGATACAACGCGCGCGTTTGTGTGTGTATGAAACCTTATTTTCTGCAAACGCATTGTGCTTGTATACGTGTGTGTTTGTGTGTGTGCAAGCACAAAGAATTCATAGAAGGCGCACTCATGTGCAACCCAACAAGGCAACAAAAGTCTCATTACTTTTACTTGGCAAATAATGAAGCTAACAACAAAACAGAAACACACACACACACACACACTCGCATACACACTCGCCAGCATATGTCGCTCTCAATGTGTGCGTATGTGTGTGTCAATTTGACAATTGACTTTGGCTTACTAACACACACTCACGCTTCATTCATGAGGGCAGCAATTTGGATTTCGTGGTCTGGGGAATTTGCACAAGTAGATGTATCGCCGAATAAGAAAAAATTTCCCCCTTTACTCGCTTCTTTTTAATTAAATTGTTTTGTGCGGTGTTATGTAGATTTTTCCATTCATTTATTAGAAAATAGTAAAATTTTTTTCATCAACTAACTATAAATTGAAATGTACATTCTGAGTGTTTCCCAAACTCTCTCCTTCTCTCTCTCTCTTTCTTGACTTTACCCTTTTTGATAAATAACTTGAATGAGTTTAGTTAATGGCGCCACAAGACATTTGCCCAATCATTTTGCCCAATCATGCTGGCACTCAATTTAATTGATTTTAAAGTTTCACCAGAAGCGAGCGTAGAGTTTTCGGTTGAGATGGTGGCAAACGGACCTGCAGCGAAACAGATGTGTAACAGGTTGACCCACCTGGCCGAAAACCATCCACTCTATGCCGAGTAGACCACATAGAAAGGCACCGACCTCACCCCAAAAAAAAGCCATAGAACGAACACACAGCGCTGAACAAAAAACAAAAAACAAAAAAAAAATTAATAACAAAAACGAAACTCAGCAACAACACAACGCGTCGTAAAGCTCTTGAAACTTTTGCAGGGGCGTGAGGAAAGGGGGCTTCAGCTCACTGGAGTTCGGTTCGGCCAGGCGGCTTTTGAGTGCTTTCCACCTGAGCACAAACTTAAGTGGCGAAACTTGATTAAAACCGCACACTCACACACACACACACATACACACACACAGACGCACACTGTAGGAGCCAGGGGCGTAGGGCGGAGTCCAAGCCAAAAACCCGAATCGGGCCAAAAGTTTGTGATACGGCTAAGGACAGGTCGGGGATTTAGTTGCGGTTATCCACTCCACTGACGGAAAGTCAAAGTTGCACACATTTCATTCCACACTCCAACCAAAAATAAAGGCCACTCAAAAATAACGTACAATAGTTAGTGTATTCAAGCCCTTTCGAAGCGATTTAAGTCGGTTCTAAACTGCTGTGTTTTGATAATTCTAAAGTGAATGCTCTTACTGACACAATAATAAATTCTTGAATAAGTATTAAGTCTTTCGTAATAATTTGTCGTTGCCTTTATTTATTATTCTCGTACTTCAAAAGATGCCTACCATCTTCTGTTAGCAGCAGAATCATTTTCAAGACTCAGGTCCAGTTTCCGATTATGTTGTTTGTCCTCGAACGGCAGATCCAATGCGTATTCCTGTTGCTGTCTTAGCAAATGCTGAATTCCCGGATAGTCCACAAAGATGGGTGCGTACCTTCCCAACGAATCCTGTTCAATATCGATGAGGAATCCATTGTCAACTTGTGGGATATCTTCGGAAAGACGTTGGTTGTGTCTCAACGGTGGCAAGTAGGCATTTCCTGGCAACTCCGCGGAGAAACAACAGACTGCAACCAAAAGGATCAGAATCAGGATCAAAGAATATTTCAGCATCTTAGTGTCTTCGTCGTAGAGCTTCAACTGTGCTGATACCCAAATTGCAGTTCTCTTTTATGCTAAAAAATATTAAGGCCACATGAAATGCACTTTTTTATATATTCACTTGCAGTCTGTCAGACCTTGTGCTGAAATTAGTATTTGGCAGCTTATTGGACCTAGTTGTAAACTGTTTAAAATTCACTTTGTGAGCAAATACATATTTTGGCTCTTCATTAGACATAATCGTATGCTGATCCTGATCTTCAGCGCTGCGGCAAACCTTCGCTTTTGTCTCGTTATCTTGCATAAATTTCCCGATATTTCTATGTCCCACTGTTGATACTGGTTTTGTGGCTCTTATACCAAAAATGTGGGAACAAAAACCGACGCATCTCCGACCATCGAATGTCGGATTTTTGCAACGCATGCGCCTTGGGCGGCAGAATATCTGACGAATTACAGCGTTTCCCGCCAAACTCGATGATGGAGGGCATCAGGGCATCCATCTGGCGACGGCTTTGTTTACCTTTGTTATCAGATCTTATCACACGGCGTCTCACCGGTATCCGCTGGGTGTGAAGTGCCCGCCCATTGGTTGGATATGTTTCTCTAATAAGGCAAATGTTACCTATCCGCCCCCATTCCCATTCCACTCCACTCCACAGCAATTAAATGCAATTAATACGATGGGGCCAGGTAAATCACAAACTTTTGTTTTGTGTGTCGATTGGCAAGAGCAAGTCTGCTAAGCTCCAAAACGCATAATTACGAGTTAGTTTTGCAGCAGCAACAACAGACTGTGATAACTGGTAGCCGGTAGATGTTAAACAACAAAACAGGAAAGCCTATTCCAAATTGATAGGGTAAGGAACTAGTCATTATATATGTACATGGCTCTGTCATAAAGTTTAAATTGCTCAAATTCTTTAGGCACAACTGAATGTCAAATTTTTATATTTTTTTTTAAGAACGCCAAAGACTGTAACAAGTTCTTCAAAAATCACTGCGTCTTTTATAATAAAATGGTTTTAAAGGACTTTAAATAGGTTAGAGTATGCTGACAGTGACTTATGACCTTGTAATTGAATTCTACATGCTGACAACATTTGTTGCTTGCAGGCACTTTTAGGGACGAAAAGGGTTAGGGTGGGACGCCCACTCCTGATGTGGCCTGCAACACTTCCGGCATTTAAGCAAACAAAATATGTAGCAACAAGGAAAGCACACGACTGCAACCAGCCAGATCGCATTTGTGTTCCATTTAGGAACCTGTATGCCCTTCAGCCCCCAAAAAACGCTAGTATTCCTAGTATACCGCTCTCTTAATCCACCTTTTTTAACATTAAAAAATTTGGAAATTCTTTTTAAAATTTAATGTGAGCTTTATTTGATGTTATATTTTTCATTTTCAACAATAGATTATAGAAATTACCTAGAATATGAAACAAGATAATTTTTACAAATTTCTTTATCAATTTACCATTTTCAATTTATATCTTAAATATTTGAATTAAACTTTTAGTGCTATTAACTGGACCGCTGGTGTACGTACATATGTTTTACCCCTTTCATGCTGCCACATGTGTGTAGGCAGAAAATGCGGCCATGTAGGCTAATGAGTTCGTTCTATGTCGGACGTGTCTTGTTTTTGTCCTATTATTTTTTTTTTTCCTCCCAAAAACCTCCTCTTGATTTTGTTGCCTTGTTGCTCTTTATATGCCGGCTAACGAGGACTTTCCATTGTCTTCTGTTGCCACAACCAAAATGCCAGCGGCAGTTCAACAACTGGCTACCCATATGGCGATTTGAGGACTTAGATTTGAGAACGGAAATTCTAGACTAGATAGAGCAGGTAAGTAGACACATGTGTAGCTTTAATTAGCGCTTAAATATTTGTATTTTTTTTTTTTTGAATTAATAAAAAAAAGGTTTATAAATATACTATTTTTAAGTATATAACATCAACTACTCAAAAATTCTCCTCAGCCAGACAATCCGTTGGCTGAGAAGCTCCAAGATAAAAGCAACAACAGCTGCGGACAGCCAAATCAAAGAAATATAGTAAAGACCGCAGAAGGAATCCAAGGGTATGGGTGTCACCTCATAGTCCTCCTCAAAGGGTTTCCTGTACTGACAGGCATCGAATTCGCGCACAAAATATCCAATAATGCCGGCAGACAGGAGCTGTTTAATTTTCCGATCGAAGGCGAACTTTAGCAGCGAATGGCGGCGCAAGTAGATGACCATTTGGTAGAGAAAGATGTGCTCCTTGATGTGGGTCAATCGACTGGTGCTCCAGTGCATCATATTGTAGTACTCCATGGTGGCGATCAGGGAGGTAGTCGTAAATTTACCCTCCTTACCTAATCCTTGGATATAATCGAAACGATCCTTGGAACCATTTCTGGTTAGGACAGTCAACTCGCGCGGATAGTAGTCGAGATACTCCTGGTTAATCAGTGTATAATTAGATCGGATTAACTCTGATATTTCCGTGGGCAGCGGTTTATGATACGGCAATCGAAAGGAATCGAATAGCTTGCCCTGGTAAACGACTCGCAGGACCAGGACCAAAAGCAACCAGCCAGCATACAAGATGCGCAGTCGACTACTTCTGGGCAGGCTTCTGGCCTCCAGGGGATTTCCCATAAGGGTGGTGAGCACTTGTAGGGCATGACTGGCCAAATCGGATCGTCCGCACACGAGTCGATTTCGCATCCAGAGCACTAGAACCAGCAGCAAACTGGAAACCACTAATGCTAGCCAAACAATGACAGTAAACGGCACCGCCAACTGGGCCACTGCTCCAAACTGGGAACTCATGTGCATAATGAAGACCAGTGAGCTCTGATGGTAGGAGCTCGTGAAAGAGAAGTGCGATCGATGCTGATGCGAACCACTCATGGCACCGATCAGTATGGATGAGTTGCTAATGATCACCTGGTCGAAGCACCCACTGCAATCATCCTTGATGTCGGGCGACAGGCATTTATTGCACGGCTCCTCGAGAAGAATGCGAAAGTCAAAGATGCTCGCCAGCAACTTAATGAGCTCTCCGTCGATGCCAGTTAGTCGCCAGATCTGTGCCCTTTCCTCGGGATCACTCGAGTTGCCGATGAAGGACACGAATGGTGGCAATGGATACCAACTGACCTGCAGTGGACATCCGGACAGACTGAGGACCCGGTTGAATGACCTGGCCTCGTGACCATGCCGAAATAATCCATTTTTATAGATATCTATTAACTCCAGATTGACACTAAGATCGCAGTCCATATTTAACAAACGATAGGCGTAGACCAGGACCACACCGTCTCTCTTCTCGGTTAACAAAATCACATTTGAAGTGTGAAATCTGACACAGGTCCTCGATATATCTCTCAGCACCTGAAGTCTCTCGGCTCTTGAGGACATGCGATGTGTCAACAGGATGAGGAAGTTAAATTCCCGCGTGGAGTGGATATCGGTAAAGTGGAAACCCAGTGTGTTAAATGCCTGTGCGGAATTAACCAGAAAGACCACGAAGCTGGCTGGAACTTCGGCAGGTGGTTTCTGGAACGTCCTCAGTGCCATTTCTGAACCCACCGATCTGAGGATTATGGTCATTAACTGCTCCTGCCGTTCATCCCGGTGCTCAGCATCTTGCGTTAGATCCATCACGGCCAAAGTGCTCTGCGAGGGACTAACCTGCTCGGCCAGGATTTCCAAGGCAGCTGCGACCAGGGGTGTCATCGCTTCCGGTTGCGGCGGATGCAGTGCACCCATTGCCAGGGATCGAAGTCCCATCAGGAGCCACAGATGGTGAAACATTTGAAACGAAACTGTTGCGAGTTCACAAGTAAATGCGCTGTCTAATTTCCCTAATGGTGAGCTTTTCTGTTCAACTTAATCGCCACTGCTCCATGTTTCATTAATGCTAAGCTAGCCACTTTGGCCTCGATCCAATCTTATCCTATCGCCCCATCCAATTAGCTTAATGTTAAGGGTTTAATAACATTTGTATAAGCGAGACTGATTACTGATGATAACTAACTTTTTTTAATCCTTTAAAATGTAATATTTCAGAGTTACTTCCGTTTTTTACGCATTGAGTGCTTGGTAATCAAGCAGCAGCAATCATCGCAAGAGTGGCCGCAATCCCGAGAACAGTGTAAAACGCAATGCAAGTGCAAACCAAAAGCCAATTCAACTGTTTTTCTCCTTTTGACCACAAGTGCGGGGTTTGGGGATGAGCAAAGGATAAGGATAAGGGGTATTCCCCTGGCTAGGACCAGTTTTTATTTATCTTTGTGGAAAGTAGTTACCGCACTGGACCCACCGAGAATGCAAAGCAAATGCAGCATACATATCTCTGCGGCTTGTTAGTCCAAGCGAAAGGAGGCACTGCCACGCCCCCCCTCTGTCTACACTTCACGCCCATCTGGCGCGCATAAAAATTAAAAATTTCATTAAATTCACAAAAATGCTTGAAGTGGAAAAATGTAATATCCTTTGGGCACAAAGGATGTGCATATAAATGCAAATGCGGTACTGTTGCCCGGGTAAAAACGAAGCGATATGTCCGAAACGCCCACTCAACGCCGGAGCCACGCCCCTCACCGCAACAGCGCCAGCTGCATGCATGAATGCACACGGTACACTGGGAGAAAATGTTGCTCTTTAAAATATACTTGCGTTTACTCTTTAGTTTTAAATATTTCTAATTTATAAATACTATTCATCATTTTTGTTAAGAATACATTTATATTTAACTTAAAGAAGCCGGCAAAGAGGTTTAATTAATTTTTGACAGTGCCCTTGAGAGCCAGGCAACTTTTCACATACTCGCTTATCTCCGCCTAACCCCCCTTTTCGCCCACCTCCTCCACGCCCCCCGCCCATTACCTATGTATGCAATTAGTGGGCGACTTTTATAAACAAAGCGATAAAGAACCGGGTAGAAGGGAAAAGAATATGAGATGCAAAACGATATTTAAGAAAATCCCGGCTTGCAGAGCATTTCCTTCTGGAAATCCACATGGCTCGAGTGACTCTCGAGGAAAAACTTTGCAGCTTTTCATTTGCCTAATAAGACGTCATCAGATTGGGCCAATCGAGGAGAAAGTGTGGAAAGTTGGGATTGGGGGAAGGAGTAAGGAGCAAGGAGTAAGGAACACAGAGCAAAGAGCACGGACCATATGCCAGCCAAGCGACAAAAGTTCGAAAATTAAAAGTTTTCCAAAAAGTATGCAAAAGTCACTAGAGAAAAGGAGTGCTGAAGTGGATGGAAAATGGAAAATGTTGGGGGGAAAGAGTTGGCAGTCAAGCAGCTGCGGAAAACTGCACATACACATGTACGAGTATACTCGTATGTGTGAGCATGTTTTGTGAACTGTAATTATGATACTTGTTAGCAGTTATTCCACATTTTCGTGCCTCATTTCCGCAGCAGCAATTTTTTTTTTTTGGTTCCAAACAAAGTTGATTTGACTTAACCTCTTTTAATATCTATTATACCGTTTTAAGACCATAACACGATTAGGGCAAACAAAAAATCCCAATCATGGGTCCAATTAAATTACTGCCCAAGGGCAAAAAACAAGACAACAAGACAACCCCTTTCCCTTACCCCAGCCACAGTTTCTTCCTTAAGTTTTGCGAAAGTTCAGGCTTGGTCTGCGCATAAATTAAAAATGACAAGGATATGCCAGGATGGGTGGGTGGATTGGCATCGTGTAACCAAGAAGGCAACAAGTTGCAACTTAACGTTGCCCACATTCCGATCCCCCCGCATCCACCGCCCTTAAAACCCCTTTATGGCATATGAAACATGAGCACCCCCCCCAACCCCGAGAAATTCTACAAATTCAGCGAAAAGTATTTTCCACCTTTAAACATGGATGTGAAGGTGAGGCTGGGCAAAAAAAAAGAGGGAAATGATTTATGAATGCAAAAACTTTTCGGACCAACTTTGTACGGCCGTTTTGCCTTTGTGTGTGTGTGAGTGGGAAAATCCTCATGTTACACATGGGAGAGAATGGGGTAGCGGAGGAGCGATAGAGATAGAGACACGACCGTTCGCTTAATGGAATTATAAAAATGTTAACTTCAGCAGAAATTCAAACAGCGCCACACTCTATTCTTCACCCCCGCGCCCAGCCCCATTCTTAACCCATTCCAGTTCCTTTCATGTGTTCGACATGTGTGGGCAACTAACCTTTTTCCCATTTTCCTCCCACGAACTCAGTTATAATTTTGTTTAACATTTAAAGTGGCTTTGTTTGCAAACCTTCGGAAAAATAAAAAAAAAATAAAATTGTGCACCGCAAACGATTGAAAATATTTGTATAGACACGAAATTAAAAACAAAGCAAGATGGGGGGGCAAACGGGAAAAAAACCACCCAAAGAAGTCGAAACATTTCAACGTCAGCAGCAGGCGGCCTTTGGCTAACAGGCTAATATATATCAGATATATACATATATGTATAAAGATATAGATATAGATGGATAGATGAGCAGGCATTCACAGACATATGGGTATTTGTGGCTAGGCCAATCCAATATACTTTTCAAAGCAAACACGAACACAACTTGAGGCTGCCACAAGGCCCAAAGAAGAAGAAGATGGCAAGGGCTGACACTTGAACCCACAGCCGGGAAAACACCACCCACATAAGCATCCATCCAAGCACCCACCACCCCCCTGCAACAGCAGCAGTCAGCCAATTTCAAGCCAAGTCCTGGAAATGGACCAACTTGTAGTCCTGCAGCTGCACTTGAAAATACTTAGGCAATAATTTCATTTCAAGTTGTATGTTAAGATATACATATGAAACTGCATTCAAGTTGCCAATGCTAATTATAAACGGCTTAACTAATATATTTGCAGTTTATGGATTCATTTACTCACCAGACATAATACGGCAGTATTCAGTATATTTCTCCCAGTGCATCCGCTACTCCTGATGATGTGTCTTATCTTGTCCTGCAGTGGCTGAGCGATGCCAGCGCATCCTGGAAGCTTTTTATCTTGGCGTCATGTTGATGTTTGTCGGAAACTTGATTATTTTCATCTCGCTTTTTTTCGCCAACGCCAACGCCAGCACACATGTCGGTGGAATCGCCGGCCCATGTTGCTCCCACTCGGAAGATGTTTTCGATGCTGGGCCCGCGGCAGACAAACAGGAAAGCAGCGGACTGGGATTAGCTTCACTCTACTCCAACCACCAAAAAAAAAGAAAATATTCCCGGGAAAAGTATAGAAAGATGTATATACATACGTACGTATACGTTTGTGGCCAAATATTAAAAATAAAGACTTTTTTCCCGATGTAAATGCACCTTTAACTCGGCACACGGGGCCACAAGGACTCGGTTACAGGTTGTGTTCGTTTTTTTTATTTTTTTTTTATCCTTATATTTGTTGCTGCCGTTGTTGTTGACAAACAAGGAGCGCATAAGTAGAATAAGTTGTAATAAGAGCAGTTAACAACATGAGTGAAGTCAAGGCGAGCGCACAGCGGGCAGAAAGCCAAGACACCTGAACGTCACGGAACGAACGTGGCTACAGTGGGGATACCACATAAAGTACCCGCCCATAAATAAGCCATAATTTCGAAGGTTCCCTTAAGGCTTCACTTTCTATAATATATTGTGCATTAAATTAAATGAATACAATGTGATTCATCAACATCATTTAAAAGTCATTAAGGCAGGCTTCACTGTATGGATAGGGCACGGGCGGCCACGCTCCTGACAACTGACAACTCCTTTAAAATGTAGTTACTGTTGTTATTATTCAACCTTAATGAACTTAACAAGCTCGCACAGCGACGGGCCGAAGAACGAAGGACGAGGCGGCAGAAGGACGACTCTTGGACACAGGATTCCCGCCCGCCGCCCCCCTTTCACATACACACATACCCACACACACCCACATACACTTACATACACCCACAGTCAGACAGACAGACAAACGAACAAGTCAAACAAAGGGGTGGTAAAATGGGTGGCTCTGGATGGTTTTGGGTGGTATTTGGCTGGTAAGTACGTATGTTGCATGTTGCTTTCGGGGCACATACGCCCATCGTGTGTGCCATGTTCATGTCGCAAGAAATTTCCCAGCTCTCAATGGCGCAGGGTCACGTAACTCAAATAAAGCGCCAAAGCCACCAGCCGCAAAAAAAGGAAAACTTAAAAAAAAAAACCGAAGACAAAGAAAGAAGCCGGCTCCTTGTGCATTTTTGCCAAAAGTGAGCAGAAATTAAAAATGTTTTTCAAATATTGAGAGAACGCGGCCAGAGACAGGATTCGATTTTAATTTCAATTTAGGCGAAAATTGCGAATCAAGTGATACTATGACTGAAATCATTTTAGGTTAATACAAGTTGTTGCCTAATTTTATAATCATCAGTTTTCTAATGTTGTTAAAAAAAGTACTTGTTTACTAAACTAAATAAGTAACTATATTATATATTAAGTTATTTTCAAACATTTTTCATAATGAAAGTGATCTTAAGGTAATATTTTTTAGAAATTTACATAAACTGAAATTTAAGCTATGGAAGAAATTTATTTTAATAATGCTTATTTTTGCCTAACTGCTCAATATAATATAAGCAAATAACTCAGTTCGCATTAATAAAATGCTCATTTTAACTGTTCCCAGTATTTTTGCGTCTTATACGCAATGTTGCTGCTTAAAAACGAGCTGCCTTCGTGGGAAAACCAGCAGTCGCTGGCTGGCACTCAAAGTTGCCGGTTGCGTTTTTCTTTCGAGTAAAGCAGAGCTTGAAAAATGCTTAAAAAAAACTATGCGACATTTCATTAAAATTAGGGTACGAAAACCACATTATTTATTTATTTATAAAATATTATACGATCTTTGAAAATATAATAATATGTAAATTTATATGCAAGTTAATAAATTAAAGTTACTAAGATTCACAACAAACATTTTTCCTCTTCGAAAGTAAATTAAATGATATGTTTTTTAATCAACATAAATTCAAATGTTTCGTATGTACAAATACCACTTCATTAAAGAGACATTCCTTTTCCAAAATAATCAAAATTCCATTAACGAGCGTTTCATCAATTTTATGGCCTTCAGGTATGGATATGCAATATACAATATACAATAATTTCAATCGACTCAAAAACGAACTCCATCCGACTTGATTATTTATTAACGCAGCTTGAGCTGGAATTGAGCCAGGATGTTGTGAATTGTCGGTTGAAGTACTCTGGATTTCTCGGTTCGCATTTCAATTTCATTTAGTATGCCCGTTCCAGTTTTTGCCATGGCTGCAAATGCAACTGCAACTGCAACTGCAACAGCGACGGCAATTGCATTGAGTTTTATGGCCGCGAGCCATTTTAGTGTTATTAAATTTATTTATTGAAAACGCCGCACGGTCCCCGATCGAAAGGTTTTATGTTTAGGTCATCGATATGCAAATTGATTGACAAAAACACTCTAGTTAACAGCACACACCGTAGCAGTTTTATTTATTGGATGCTGGGCGAAGGCGAATGCGAAGGTCCTCCTCGTCCATTTGACACAATTAATTGTGGCACGAACAATTACGGGGCGAGACACCGAGATACCCAGCACAATAAGGATATACATTTTAATTAAAGCACCTCGAGCAACTAATTACATTGCCAGAATGCCGGAATAGTGTGAGTGTGTGGATGGTGTGCTGTGTGCGCTGCGGTGGCCGAAATGTCCTTGAGCACCTTTATCCGTATGCGGTTGCCCGCAGATTATTGTGTGAGTGTGTGTATGTGTGTAAGAGAAAGTGAGTGCGCCACTTGATTCATGGGCTGGCAAATTGAATGCAAAAATTCTTAGCATACTTTTCAGCGCGCCGCAACACTCGAGATGCCACAAAAGGGTTATGAACGCGGTTTCGTCCTTCGGCGTTCAAGGGTATTATTTATCGATGGGGAGGTGGTGCTTCATTAGTATGTTAATTCGATAGGGTGAATATAAATAAAAGTTTATTCCAGAAATAGGCCCTTAAATCATATTCAATCTAGTTCATAAATACCGAACACCGAGCAGACAGGCTTTTCTTTCGCTGTTTGTTTAGAACAATTGCTGATGGCAACAATTTAGCACCTTCTGCCGCCTTGCCGAATAATCGCAGTCTATCATCGCCGTCGAATGAAAAAAAAAACAACTTCACGAAAACTTTCAGTTACTCAGTCTGTCAGTTCATCAGTCTGCCTTCGCTTCATGTGTTTGTGGCTTTGTGTGTGCTGGAGTCAGACAGTGTCAGACATAAATAAAATGCAAGACGGCAGGCGGCAGTCGGAGGCACGACGCTGACAGGTTAATGTCAAATCGCCCAGCCAAAACCGAAAAGCCAACGGACAAAAAAAAACTAAGGAAAAACACTGAAGAGTGGGAGGTTTGCCTAAATACGGACACTCTAAATACCCAGCTCATAAGATTGGTAAAAATTTACACATATTTATACATATAATGCAAATATTTTTCATGACAGCAGGAACCATTTAAATGTTTTTTTAAATATAAATGCTTAATGACTTATAGCCAAAAATACCTTCATTTACACGGTAAGGAAGCAAAGCAAACCCAAAAGGGTGGCGGGTGATAAGTGAGGAAAATGACAAAAAAAAAAAACACACAAAAAACAAAGCGCCAAAGTTTTTTTTCGTCAACGCCAGAGGACAGAGGAGAAAAACTCTGGCTGGCTGGAAAAGCGACTCTGAAGCCGTCAACTGACAGTTATGAGAAAAAGTAAAGCTGACGAAGACATCAGCGGGGCAAATTTGTTTAGTCTTAGTCGCTTTTCCGCCCAACTTTTCGCCCACTTTTCGTCCTTAGCCCGCATGCCATTTTGGTAATGATGGCTTAAAGGACGCCCGCTGCGACAATGTGTTTGTTTTGCCTGGAAAAGCGTGGATCGTGGAGTGGAAACTCAGTGGGTGGCATGGGCGAATGGTTGGATTGGTGGCCGCCGCAATGGAGGAGCGTCCTTCGCGAGAACGCGCCGTTAACAGAGCATGTCGTGGCTTTGCTTTCGGTGGGATTTTGGCCAAAAAGGGGCCAGGGTGTCAACCGCTAAAAGGGCGTTAAGTGTTTTATTTACCCTCAAAATATAATTTATATTGTGGCTGGATATGTGTGAGTGTGTGTGTGTGAAGAGGGAGAGACAGAGAGAGAGACGACAAAAAAGAGAGATAGAAACGGCGAAGAGGATTTGCTGTGAAGTGATTTAAATTTTAAGTACTTTTTGCATTTGTGTTTTGTTGAGTATTTACCACCCCCCAAAAGCCAACGCGAAAAATCCCTTCCATCATTCCATGTTTCTCTTACTGATTACTTTTCTCATTTTGCAAATTGTCTTGATGACATTTTCGGGTAATTTACACAATTCTGCTTATCCGTTTAACCAAAGAGACCTTTTTTCGGATTTTATTTTTTCGGGGATTCCCCGAGGCCATCGAATCTTAATCGTTTATCTGAAACATAAGCGGTCTATTAATGAGCTGCGACTTTACAATTATGGGGGAGCCATGAAAAGAGAAAGTCAGCCACTGCTTAGAATATATACGTTTTTATTTTTCTTTTAATTAATAGTAAGAGAATTCAGTGTAATTAAAGTGTTAATAGCTAATTAGCTGTACTTGCTCAACGCGAGCTGAAAAAGTGGAAATAAGCCCAACCAATTATTTCGAAAATAGAACCAAACAACTAACTCCTTTCGCACCTCCCCCATCTTCCAAAAATGTGCTGAGCATTAATTTAATGTCACATTTAAACGGGGGATCCCAGTTTGTCGCCCCACCACCACCCGTTACCCTCATTTTTCAGGGGCGTCGCGACATTTTGCGGGTGGCGCTTTGGCAAGTAAATTAAAATATTTTAATGAGTACAATTTATCACGCGCCAGCGGCTTTGGCAGCGCAGTTTAAAGTGTTACCCGGTGGCTTTGTCCTTCGTCCTTCGGCATCCCTTTTGCCCATATTTTTTTTTTGGGCGAATCCCGGAGTTTGGCAACTTGTTGCGACATTTAATTATTGGTGACAGTATAATCAAGTAAACTCGGCAAGAATTTCAATTTCATTTAATGGTTTAACACATTTCCAAGGCTTTTCTCGGGGTTAAGCCTCAAGTGTCATGTAAACGACGTTAAACGGGTGCCGGAAACGGTTAAAACCCACAAAAAGGGGTTTAAGCTTTAAGCATTATCCTTATCCCAGCTGTGTTCTCTGGTCTATTCTGTTCTGTTCAATTGTGTCCTTTAACTTTTTGGCTTTCTTATCGCTGAACAATTAGTAGGGAAAAACAGAACGAAAGCACAGCAATAAGCATAAACATGATGTCAAAGACAATTATTAGGGTTTTATGGATTTAAATGGGTTGTGTAATCGCTTGGTGGTTAGTTGTCAATTTGGCACTGTGAGAATTGAAAAAAGGGGAAACTGTTACCAAATACATGGGGACTTTGTAGAGCTAAGTGCTTTAAAAATTTAAACTACGGAGATGTGCTTTCAATTTGCAACACTATTTTAGCTAAAAGACTTTATATTATAGGCATATTCAACAATATTTTTTGCTATATTTTGCCAAGCCCACTTTTAATACTTCCTTCTCTTTGCTTTCAATCAAATTTGATTCCTTTCTTTGGCCTTTTGACGACTGCTGCCTATAAATTGCCATATGAAAATGCAATTGGCTTTCTCACTGATTTCATTTGCTACCCAGCGGAAAACGCTCACAAAAAATATCGTGAGCATAGAAAAACACGGAGTAGAAAGTGAAGGAGAAATTGCATTTGGCCCACAGAGCTTTGAAGTGTGGCGCCTGATTAGATAAGCAAAAACAAAACAAAACGAAACACAAAAAAAAAACATAGTTGAACAAAAACAAAATATATATGCATATACATATATATATTTATTAAAATACTCTGTGGGTGCTGCTGGCATCTCACTCTTTCAGTTGTTGACTGCTGCAACTTTGGCTTACAAATTGTTTTTTAGTTGGCAGAACTTTTAATTTGGTTATGGTGTGAAAATGTTTGTTTTCTCCATCTTTCTACCGTTTCTTCTTTTTTTGTTTTTTTTTGCCCGCATTTTGATGAAGTTTGTGGTGCAAATTAATTTGCATTTTCACTCCAGCTACGTATACGTACATGCTGCAAATGTTTGTATAAACAACTTTGATACGGCGACTTTTTCAATTAGCGGAGCTCAACGGAGTTTTCCCATTGCGTGACCGTGGGCAATTAGGGGGCAATTAATATGGCCTTGGTTTACATGTCCGGCGACAATGGACATTAATCAAATACAAATCAATTTTCATATCAGATAGCCGTGGCACTCAGGCTCAAGAGCTATCAATCTATCCATCTATCTATACTGCACGAACGAGAAACGATATTCGTTTCATAAATGTAATAAAAAACCTTAAAAGCCTCACACGTCACAGGCAATTCGATTTCAGAGGCGGAAAATAGAACAAAACCAAAAAAAAAAAAAAACATACCATACCATAACCATAACTGAATGACAATTATCGGGGACTATTTACTGGGCCTCTAAAAGCCAACTGGAACTGGGTCGCTTGTCGTGGCCCAAACCAACAATGCCACCATATCCATCTTCCCAGGCCACCAACAATTCAATTTGCTTGACGTCCTAAATGGCTTTGACTTTGGCTTTGGCACTTTTTGTTTGAAGGGTCACATGATATGTCGTCTAGTTCGGATCAAGTTTTACTCCCGTTCCGTCTCGCTTTGTTTCCCGTTTACTTTGTGTTGGCTTAGCAAAACTTTCGCATTGATAAGTGAACATACAGTGAGTACACACGGAAAAAAAGAACTAGATACTAACTTTGTAAAGGTTATCTAAATTGGAAAAGGCGAGCACTTATAAATCAATTATATTTTCTTCTATAAACTATATTATATGATATTCATTTGCATTGCATAAAATGGGAACTGTTTTGCTCAGTGCACGAATGGAATAGATCTGTGCCTGCCTTCCAGCATTCCCACGCACTTTCCATCGCTCTCTCTCTCTCTCTCTCTTCTGCGTAATGAAAAGTTTTGGCGTAATGAAATAAGCCAAAGTTTTTGCAGCTTTCAATAATAACTGTAAAAGTAACTAGCCAAAGTTTCTGAAAAGAATGGGAAATGGGTAAGAAGAGGAGAAGAATCCAAAGCTGATAAACTTTTTCACGTGTGATTGTGTATGTGTGTGTGCGAGTGTGAGCGTAATAAGGGGCATTTCCCATTCGATTTTTCCTTTTGTGTTAGTCGGGCTATCAATGTGATTATGAAGTGACGACTAATGTGTCTACTTGAGTGCACTTTGATATGGTGCGGAAAAGCCCAAAACAATACATATATACGAAATTAAACATATTTAAAGATTTAAAGCATGCTACATTTCTCGAAAGAAACAATCCAGCACTGTGTCTCAATTCATTTTCCCTATTAAGTTACATTTTGCTTATTACACAACCCGTTAATCTCGCCTTCGTTCCTTCCTCTCGGACTCCGTGATTCATTTGATTACTGCGCCTCATATCGGCTTTCCACGAATTATGTGCAGCTCATTGAACAAGTCATTGAAAAGTAAACACCAACCACATAATAACAATTAATCATAATTAAAGCCCCGAATGATACAAATTTAATGCGAGCGGTAATGGGCTTGGGGGTGGGAAAACTGACGTAAGGTCTGGCGCAAAGCTCCTTGTAAGTGGAAAATCCGTATCCATTGGCCGACTTTAGCTAACTGACCTATTGACTGTCGACTTGTGGCGCACGACAGGTAATAACACTGAAAGAAAAACTAAGTCACATCAATGCAGTTATGTTTGATAACAGATATTTCGAAACTAACTAAATATATTTCGAAACTAAAATATATCAGTTTTTTGGCCAAAACTTCGAAAATAATGGCTCAAATATTGAATGTCATGGCTCGTTGAACTCGTAACAAAATTTCCAATCGAAAAATGCAAAAAAATCAGAAACTTAATTTTGGCCCAATTTTCGCAAATTTTAATGATGTTACCCCTTTAAAAAAAATCAAAAAATTGTGAAAAATTTAAGTTTTCAGAATTATTCCAAAAGTGAAACAGATCGTTAGCTTGGCTTCTAAAATTCATAAAACAGTCGGTCGTTTGGCTATTCGGCTTATTTCGACCAAGTTTCAGCTGAAAACCTCATCAAGAAACAATTTTTTTTTACATATAGTTTATTTTTGATTTTCAGCCAAGATTATGCGACTATTTTGGCCAAAACTTCGAAAATAATGGCTCAAATGTTGAATGTCATGGCTCGTTGAACTCGTAACAAAATTTCCAATCGAATAGTGCAAAAAAATGAAAAACTTAATTTTGACCCAATTTTCGCCAATTTTAATGATGTTACCCCTTAAAAAAAAGTCAAAAAATTGTCAAAAGTTTAAGTTTTCAGAATTATTCCAAAAGTGAAACAGACCGTTAGCTTGGCTTTTTAACTTCATAAAACAGTCGGTCGTTTGGCTATGCGGCTTATTTCGACCAAGTTTCAGCTGAAAACCTCATCAAGAAACAAATTTTTTACAAACAGTTTATTTTTGATTTTCAGCCAAGATTATGCGACTATTTTGACCAAAACTTCGAAAATATTGGTCCAAAAGTTGAATGTGTTATCTTGTTGAACTCGTAACAAAATTCCCAATCGAATAGGGTCAAAAACTGAAACACGTAATTTTTACACATTTTTCGATTAAAGCCACAGTTTTTGTTTTTAGTGTAATTCCGCGCTGTCGAAGCCCTCACCTCCCTTAAACTGACCGCAACGTTAATCAGGCGTTAAATTAACGCACTCATTAGCACAAATTACAAATTGAGCTGCAAGGCAGAGGACAAAGTGCCGTGCCAAAGGGCATATCCTGGAGGAGGCGTGGCAGGGCCATGGGTTGCGATGCGCTGTAGGGCAAGGGGCTGTGGTGGGGGTGCTGATTCGAGCTAAGCCAGGTGCTCAGCATAAATCACTTAATAATCAAGTGCAGCCCATTTAATTGGCTTGCCGCTGGAGCGAAAGCGGGGATGTCCGTTGTCTGTTGCCTGCGAGCAATTAATTATTTCATTATGCTGGCTGACAAAAGCTGCCTGCCGGGCAGCAACTCGCCCTTCCGCCCTGCGCGCTGCCACGCCCCGTTTTGTTTATTTGTTTGGGTGTTTGCTTGTTTGTTTTTATTTGGTGACATTTAATTTAAGTTTTGCAATTTGCAAGCGAATTACAGCGACGCTGATTGAAATGACCCGCAAAATTCGAAATTCCCCCAAGGGCAACGGGGGATTTTGGCATGTGGAAACTAGAAACTCTTTCATGTGAAAATATTTCCAAAAATCAGGAAAACGACAAAAAAAAAGGACAGCCAAAGGCAACAACAATTTACGAAGTTTTTAATTGCCAGCCAACCGCTGGGAGTGACAACCGCAACAGAAATAGCAGCGGAAACGGAAGTGAAATGGGAAAGGTAATGGGAAAACGGAAGTTGCTACATATTTTCCTCAAGGTGCTAGATGCATAGCGATCCAAGAGTTTTAAGCATTCATCAGCAGCACGTAAACTTGAATTTTAAACTGAAACCTCTTTAAGACATACCACAAATGGGAGGACGAGCTTTAAGCGTCACAGCCGCAGTCCTGACCTTTTTACCCATTAGAGATCCTTTTTTTTTTGCCACTCATCAAGTTCAATGTCGAGACTTTCAATGGCTGCAAATGCCTGGCAATAAACTAAAATTGCAAAATAGCCCAACTCTGCAAGTTTAGTTCATCCAAGCCTTAACCACCTTCATTTAGAAAATACCCGCCCCATCGCCGTCATCATCATCGGCATCATCATTGGACAAGCGACGACGATGTGCAGATTTGGAGGCAAATAAATCGAAGCATTTGCCCGGCCGCCATAAAAATAGACAAGCCCCAAATGAGAGGCTCCCAATCCTTCGCCGCCGAATTTGGAATATCCTTGGGCCCCCGTTTGCCGCGATAAGGACAACAGATAGCGGTTAGCTTCAACTGGAAAGCAATCCACTAAACCCCTATCTCTATTTCCTCCTTCAAGACGGCCAATCTCTCAAAGTGCCAGACATGCCAAAAGGACTAAACAATTTTCTGGGCTGGCTGTTTTTATGGCCAAACGATAAGTAAAACGATATTGAATGTGTATCCCTTTGCCGGGGAAAAATCAGAAGGGGTGGCACGAGTTGGGCGGCAGAAGCCACCGCATTAAATGCTGATAAGCATCGGCTTTGTCCTCGAATCGAAGGAAATTCCATTCGATGTCTGTGCATTCGGACTGTCTTTGTTTAAAGCTTATTAGCACGTTTTTAGCTAGCCAAGACCAAAAACTTTAAGGACATCCCTGCTGCAAATAAACGGTGAAAAAGTAAAGTGCACACATAAAAATAAGGTGGTACTTTTGAAAGCTTTTCCAATAAATAACTACCGCAGAACTTGACTTTTCATTGATTCGCCACACTGTTTTCCAAAATTGCAATATTTATGAAGATATCAATAAATATTATAAATTTGTTGCCTAAAATTGTCGTTGTGTACAATTTGCTGGTAAGAGGGGCAGAGAAGAGGGAACTAAGGCCAAATTAGCTGCACGAGTGCAAAGTGCGAAATGTGAAAATGTTAAATGGCCAACTGAGAGGGCCAGCGAAATGTGGCAAAGGACCTTCACTAGCCCATGGAAAAGTCCACCCGCCCAGAGGAAATGCTGCGTTAAAAATTATGTTTGGCCAGCCATCCAGCAGCCCTCCTAGGAAAACAACAACAACAACAAAAAAATATGTACATATATATTCATTGCATTTATAAAAGTCATTTGGAGTGGACCCAATTGGTGAAGGGGATGGTAAGGTGCATGCAAAGTGCGGCCATTACGAATCGAGTGCCCTACAACATGCAGGGCATCATGATGTCATTGAGGAACTGGAGTTTTAAAATAGGAACCATTACTCGCAAACTTTTTCATTATGTAACATTTAATTGGCCGTCGTATTGGAATTTTTTATAAAAGTTATTATTAGTATTGAATATTTTCAATTTAGTAGATGCAGTCAAAATGCCCGCAGTTTGGATAACAGAGTGCCGAGAGGTTAAATTGCTTTGACTTTCGCTTGCGCTTTTCGCCACTTTTTGGCATCGCCTTTCGGTGTTTCACCATTCCAACCATTTCTCCCTTTGGGCCATTTTGCTGCCAAGTGCAAGAGCAAAATGTTTATAATTAAACTTTAATGTGTATTTAATGAGCTTGGGGGCATGGCCGTTAGCGGGGGCCTTGAAAAAATAACTCGAAGCTAAAATTGCGAATATGAATATGAAAAGCGTAACGCATTTTTTGTCTCTGTTTTAGCTGCTGTTACGACTGACTGCCATTTTATGCTTGTTTAAGCCCTTTTTTACACCCGTCATGTTTACAAGGCCAACAAGTTGAAACCGACCCGGGGATATGAGAAGATATGTATATGTATGCCAGACAGGCAGACAGAGGAAGACTGAGAGTCACCGGATAGCATGGCCAAGTTTATCCCTTGATAATATAAATTTAATCGTTCGCCTAATTGTCTTCATGTGAAACCGACTAAATGGTGTTAAAACTTTAGCAAACAAATTGCAACTAGTTGCAAGGAGACCCAAGGCAAATCCCCAAAAACCAGGACGACTTGAGAACAAATTTCTGGAGTCGCTTTGAGCTACTTCAAATTGCAAGTTGCTGTTGCCACTGATACTCGTACGTTTCCCAAAGTTTAGCTATCCGAACTTTATCCACACAGCTGCACAGAGAAAAAATAAATTAATTATTAAATCGATCTAAGCACACATTAGATTATAATAGCAAATTCCAGAGCAAGTTACACGTTTGCAAATGATAATATACTAAATATGGTAATGGTACAGTTGTATGTATATCATTGCTTTAAAATATCCAAAACTTTTGCCGGTGTATGCGTAAGTCGGTTTTAGTTGAGTCCTTGGCTTTGGGCCTGGTCACGGGCTTTAGGCCAACAACTTGCTCTGCTCACAAATGAAATTTCACTTAAAAATTTATGAAAAACCATTCTGACGTGGGATGACCGAGTGGAGTGCCAGACAAGGTGGCCAAAAGTGAGGGAATCCTCTCCAGCAGATGGCTTAACATTAGTTAAGGTCCTTTATGTGAGCTCAACTGGTTTATGATATTCAAAATCAATATTTTTTGCCGCAAATAGTTACAAATAATTGCATTAACAACGATAGTTTGAAACCTAAAGACAGCTCTAAATTTGAGCCCAAAACTTACCGATTTTTATGGCTAGCAACTTTGAGACCTTACATATCCAAAAATATACCTCAATTAAGACCAGTCTTTCCGTCAACTTCAGCTATTTAAATAAAATTCAGTGCGTCGTTTTCGACAGCTCTCGAAACCATTTGCACTTGCTGTAAATGTGTAAAGTTTGATTATGGAAACTAGCTGGGAAAAAGTATAGAAAGGTCTGCAAATATATATATATATGTATATGACCTCCAAATGTAGAGCAAGACGACTAAACGGGGGACCTGGCAAAAGTTTCTTTTGTAAAATACCATTTGTTTTATTGCTGGCATTGCTAAAAGTTTTGCAAATTGCATGCACACATAGTCGGGGGCATAAATACACATTTAGAAGTCGTCGGAAGTATATTTATATTTAGCCATACATATAGACGCATAGACGTCTAGTGCTGGGATATCATAAAGAAAATCGTATAAATCAATAAACTTATTCAATAAATGTTCGAACCGCTGGGTATTTTGACATTTATGGCGACAATCATTATGTGCAGCAGCCGCCATCTCCGCTCGATGGGTCGTTAAACGCATAATCGATACTAATGAAGCTCCTGGATTTACTTGCTGCTAGCAATTATTGTGACTGCACCAGATACGGATGCGGATACCAGATCCTCGACCTCATTCCCATACCAATCCTCTCTTCTCCTGCTTCGAGTGGCTCTGCATCCGTTTCATGGCATAATAAATTGCCTTCGTGCGTTTAAATGGCTTCATCAATAAGCAGGCGAAACATGGCTTAAATCCTCCGGTGGCATAAAGATTTTATGTTCCCTATTTTGTTTTTTTTTTTTTTTGGCTAAGATTTGCTTACGCGGGCAATGAGTGGAAAAGCGGGTGGAAAAGCCGCGTTAATGAGACTAGGCCAACATTTTATGTAGCACACTTTTCAGCGCGACTAATGTAATTATCTGATTAGACTCGAAAATGTTGTGGGTGTGGTGGGATAATGATTCGCATTTAAAAGGGGGCCAAGAAAGTAATGGGAATGGCAGAAGGTTTATGGTATGGTGCCTGCTTAAGTCATTTGTAAAGTGAACCCATAATAACTTGGTTAAAATCTAAAAGAAAGTAAGATAGTAAACGACTCAAATGCCATAGACATCCTTTAAATATATGTGAAATTTGAATCACTAATCCTGCACTCAAAGGAACTTACTTCATAAGTATATTCCACAAGATGCAATGCATTCGCTCCCAATATAACCGAAATTGCAATTCAATTGAGTGGAATAAACTTATATAGATGCCGATTCTCTATTCGCCGGAAATTTATGACTGTCCGCGAATGGAGCCAAGCCCTTGATCGTTGGGCTGGGCCAAGAGCTGGCATGAAAACGCCCGGAAAAACTGAAGATTGTGGACTTCTTAGAAGACAAACGGCTCAATAAAGTCGCAATTGAATTGCTGACAATGGCAATTGCAATTGCATTCCGATTGCGATGACGATTGCCGGTCGGCTTATCAGTGGATCGCATTAAATGCACACAATAATAACCCCAAGGTGGCAATCGAGGGTTAAGAGGCATCCCGCACGCCCGTATCAGAGGGCGTGGCAACAACGCCCAAGTGTCGCATAAAATAAACATTTTCCAAATTGACACTTGCGATTCAAAACCAAACACTCAATTGCTCCAATGCCAGCGACACCAACACTAATACTAACAGCTGCAATAACGACTATTGCAAAAACAGCTACACAAAACACTATAAATAAATAACAATAACTTTTTTTTTTCAAAATAATGCCTGAGCTTCTATTGCATTGTAAAGGTATTACAATCGGTTATTAATTTATATTATTATGAATATTATGTTTAAAGACAGGCAAAAAGGAAAGAAAATGCAAGACATTATTTTTGAAAGCGATATATATATATATTTTTCTCAGTGTTCGGTGCCAGGACGACACCATCATCAACTACAACAACCACAACAACAGGGGGTGAAACAACAACTATGGCTGATGTTGTCGTTATCAACTAAAATTCCTTGCATCGACGCACAGGATGCACCAACACTTCCACACGAAAGCCTGGCTCAGTGTGTGCGTGAGTGGATGTGTGTGTGCGTGTGACGCAGGATGGGCCGTGGTTGAGGAATGGGGGGGGGGGGGTGTTTCCAAGGAGGTAGGAAAAAGGCACTCCAATGGAGCCATAGAAAGTCACCGCCACAGTCAACGCCATGACCATTATCGACAACCTCAGCCTCCGCTGGCATTTACCAACCAGCTAACTTTTCGAACACCACTAACCCCCCTCCCCCCTCCACGTTTAGAACACCGCCACCCATGTCCTTACCGCATCGTCATCGACATTTATAAACTGCACACACAAAACACTGTCCAACTGTCCCGCACAGTTGCCCGTGGAAACTTTGCAGTTGTTTGGGCTGTTGCTTCGATTTCCCATGTCTGGTTTTACTCTGTATTTTTTTGGGGGGCGGGAAGAGAGTTGGTAATCTGGACAAGGGGAACCAGTTCACCAAATAAATAACGTATCTCTACGAGCATTGAAAAATGTTTAATCTTATATGACAATATATAAGAATATAATAAAACTCCTGTATTATTAGGCCATACATTTTAATTACTCCTATTATGAATTACGTTTAACTTGCAATCAATATGTTGTACTATAATAAAACGGTATCACTTTTAACTACAAATTCTTGGTAAGCTCCGAACATGTTAACTTTTTTTGAAAAACATAAGCCTCCTTTTCGGAACTAGTTCCTTTCGATAAATCGCTTGTGAAGCGAATCGCGCAAATCGAATAAAAGTTGAGACGGCATTTTTGTTGCTCTAACGACCATTTCAATGCGACTGTAAGTGAAGACGATAATGCTGATGATGATGATGGGGTATTGGGTATGATGGGTGGGGATGGCTTGCTGCCCCCCCCCCCCCCAACCCCCCCGATGAACGATAATGAAGCCATGCACATGCGGTCCCAACTGGAAGGCAGCAGGATAGGAAGATGAGTGGACTTCAGGATGCGGGAAAGGGAGGATGGGAGGAGCGTTAAGGAGACACAACCATGGCCACAGTCACGGCCACAGGACCAATGTCCGCCACTTGCCGGACCTCTCAGCTTGTCCACCATTCCCCTTCACAGCCCTTCACACTCCTTTATGCCTTTTTGCAGCTATTTCATACGGCAGAGGGAGAAAAGAAGTGATACTGATTTATTAAATCAGTTTCATAGAGGTTTTCTAAACTAAAACCACTTTATTAACACTGATGTATATAAAAATGTTATGAGTACAATGAGAATATGTTATGCTTCATCCCACAAACAAATATCCGAACATTATGAACTCTTTTTGCAGTGCACTAACTGGCATCCCTTTTTTTTGTGGCACACACACACTTGCACAGCTGCGGAGTGGCGAAATGGAGAGTGTAAAAAGAGAAATTCCTAAATGAACGATATAAATTGTTGGCAGCCACAAATAATGAAAACACTTTGCGGTCATTTAGCGCTATTCGAAGCTCTCACACAGATACTCACACCCGCAGATACCCCCGCACACACTCACGCAGCACTGTTGACAGTTATCCTTGCAAAGTCGAAGGGGTGGGAACGAGATGGATGGACAGATAAATGTTGGGTGCCCAGCTCCAGCTCCTTTTCGTCCTTCGTCTGGCGGTGACATTTTTTCTGCATTGACCCCAGTTCAAAGTCTATTGCAATTTGAAAATGACATACGAAGTCCATTAAGCGCACAAATGTGCAGCGAATGCGGCACAACAATTGCTAGCAGGACCGCATCCTTCGACCTGCGTCCTGCAGCTGCATCGTTACTCGAGCTCGGACATCCAAGGGATTCCTAAGCGGCAAAGGCACGGTCTGGAATGGCCAGTTTGGGTCCTGCAACCCAAATTATCTTAATCAACTGAAAGACACAGTGGAGAGTCCTTAAGGAAGATATGACAAGGCAAGTAAAATAGACTATATTTATTAATTAATAAAATTCCAAAAACAAATGAGTACAAAATTAAAAGGATGCTTAAAGGGAAAATAAATATTTCCAATGACAAGATCATTATCGAAGATTTCTTCCATAGAAATCTATATATTTTTGTTTACGGACCTTACATTATTTTATATTACTTAATATGAAATATGCTTTTCGCTATAGGCAAGAGCCACTGTTCCACCAAATAAGAACACACACCACCTAAAATTCGGCACAGACAAAAGACAAGGACTAAGGACGAAGAATGCATCGATATCCACGTCTAAGCCTGATACGTTTGTCCCATTGATAATGAACATTGACAACTTTGAATGCAGACAATTGAATCTTAATTTCCACCGCACTCTCTTCCAGATGGAGGATGGTCAGGATGGCGTCCAAAGGACATACAGACGTCAAATCCATTACGCCATCATCCCATGAATCAATGTTTGAACACAATAAACATTTATTTATAATGCAGCAGAAATTTTTATTCCATTTCACCATCTGTACTGTATGATCCTTTTGTGCGACAATTCGTTTCGAGCACATTTCATTATTATTTGGTTGTGTTTGGGAAAGAAAAAGTCCTCGAAGCTATAGAAAATGACTAAATTGCTAAATTGATGGGACACCACTTAAGTTGGAGTGATTGTATTTTCGATTCTTCAATTTGCCTACAAAATAGTGAGTTTTTCATCATAAGAGTATATACATATATCATCCTTAAAATAAAAGCACTTGTTTTTGATGGCAACCAATGGGTTATCTGAGAGTACTTCACAATCTGCTGCCTTGAGCTTAGCTATCTGCTGACCTAATCCATGAATCAAATGTGCACAATGGGCATTTATTTATGAACTGGCTGCTGTCCACAGCTTCTGGAGACGGCTTCATCCCTACAAAGCATTGCATACTTTGTTTTATTACCTGACTGCTGCAGTTGCAGTTGCAATTACACTGCCTAAGCCAAGAACTGTGCAAAATAATAATAAATCCTTTGAATAAACAATGCCTGGCAGTCCAAGTCATCTGCTTGCTTCTTTCTTACTTCAAAGGAACCACAAAAAATGTTGACTTTTATGCTGTAGTGAATGAAAAATAATTTCCGATTTTTATTATTATTGCATTGCAAACATATTTCAAATAAGAATGCATTGGACATAGAAATAATATATACTCATTTAAATAAATTCAAAAAATTGACATACATAGAAGTGCTGATGACTGCCGCCAGGTGGCGCCTGCCTCTGTCAGGATTATGAACTAATTGACGCACAAATGGCAGACAACTTGAGTCCGGATTTCTGTCTGCTCACGCTGCCGCACATTTCACAAACAGCAGACAGTCACGCCCCCCTACTTTTGGCCCCATATCCGCCTTTTTGGGACCCCTTAACAAGAGTGACAAATAGGCGTATGAGCAATGCGGCTGCTGCTGCTTCTGCTGCTCCTGCGATGGCATCAGTTCGCATTCATTATGCATTACAAGCTGCTTAATCGGCAAGTCGGCGGATCTTGAGCGATTTTTCCATTAAATTACACCGAAACTGGCTGCACTGACACTACCAGAAATCCGACCTTCCCTGCCATCCCGCCAGGAATCTTAATGGGAAATGGTAATTCGGCGAAAAGAAAATGCTCCCATTATAGTTCTGCGCGTTTTTCTCGTTTCTTTTCCTGGGTGGTGAGGGGTTAAATATTGCGAAACCTCATAATTGGCTTAACCGCAGGAAAAGGGGCAGAATCCCGTGGAGTAGCTGTGTTAAAGTGGTAAATATGTCAGCGGCAGTAAAGATATAAATTTTCGTTAAGTAGACGCGCACACGCAATCGCTGCCAGAAAGTAGAAGAATCACTTCGCCTAGAATTCAAGTCGCGAAGATCTAGATGTGTTCCGAGGGAGTGGGCATGGTACACCGATAGAAACGAAAATATTCTTAAGGTTTAAAGCAGATGACCTATTTTACTAATATTTTTTAACACATAATATTCCAATTTAAGGATATGAACATATCACAATATAAGTATTCAACTAACTTAGGTCACTTTATGCATATACGATTTCAGTGTAGTAGGCATTAATCGGTTGGTCTAATCTAGCTGCGCTTGAATGATGATGATGTGCCACGCCCACAGCCTTCCGCCCGCTACACACACACACATGCACACACGGACGCAGCCTTAATTACAACGTGCCAAGAGTTAAGCCGAATATTTTTTGGTTTTCTGGCGAAGACGAATGAATTGATGTGGTGTGGCCACAAAAGGGTGGTAAGGGCGGTAAGGGCGGCGCTGGTGGAAGATATAGGGGGGCGTGGCACTGAAGGGGCCAAGAAATTTTTGGGAGAACACGTGCGCACATGTGCAACTTCCGTTAAAAATCTATTGCTAACTTTCAACAATTCACAGACACAAACGTGGGCAGGCGCACACACGCACACACACACACAGTAACACGTTCACCCAGAAAACCCAAACGCCAACACACCCACGCACACATATTTGAAAGGTGCGCGCTTTGGCTGTTTGTGTAAGTGAGTTAGAGTTTCCTGCAGCTGTCGTGGCAACTTCCGGTTCCTCTTCTTCTTCTTCTTCATCTACTACAACTGCTTTTGCAACAACGTTTATGTCGACGCCAAAGTCCATGTCTCGGCCCAATCCCCCCTGTAAGCCCCACCCATGTCCTGCCTTCTATCTCCTGCATGACGGCTAAAACACTTATTTGGCTTAAGGCTAAAAACTCAAAGCCGAAAATAGCAATAACAACTTGAAGCAGCCAGAAGTAAAAGTCTGAAAGTTGAAAAACGTACAATAGTAAAAGCCACGAGCTTAATACACTCTATAAGATTAGGAGCTCCTTTTTGAATGGGTTTATTTTCATCGAAAAATCGTAATTAAAGAGTAATACAGATCTTCCAATAGTACAAGAACAGAAGTTAATTCATAGAAACCAAATTAAAGTAAGTATTTCCGTACGATTCAGCTATCCTAACCTATTTTTAGACAGCCTTTTTGGTTGATTTGAAATCTGTTAAAAATTTTCGTGCCTATCATCTGTCAACAGGCTGCACTATTGATACACAAGTATGCACATAGGAGCAGCCCAAACGAATCTCTTTGCCAGTTATCAATTTTTTTTTTTTAACATGCATTTGTAATCAGCAGACGTAGATAGTACGGATGAGTAAAGTAAGTAGTACGCATGCTGCTGCCTGTGTGTGCTTAAAAAATTGCACAAAGTTTAAGCTTTGTATGCACGTGTGCATGGGCGGGGGAGAAAAGGGGGGACTGCCGAGTCAGTCGTGGAACTGTTGCTGAAGTCACGTAATTCAAATAACTAAAGTTGGCGTAAATATGCCGAGCATACAACACACCCACTCGAATGGAGTTGAGTTACTGGCAAAAGACAATTGCTCACGCAATTACTTGTTGTTGTTGTTGGCCTGGCTTAAAGTTCATTAATTTCTCTCACTCTGCTTGTAATTTGTTTTAAGCAAACAACTGACGAGAATGCTGCCGCCTCTCAACAGGGGTTACATTTGCATCAAGGACTTCCGGTTTGTGCACACCAGCCGAAAAGTATGCAATGGATACTGCGTTTTCATTCAAATGTGGTTGAAATGAGCGTTTCGCATTCAACGAAATCATATTGCTTCACTTAAGATCTTTCGAATACACTATACATATGCTCCAAATACTTAAAGGTTACTTACTATTGAAGAAAGTAATATTTTAAAGCCAAAATAGTTAATGATCCCGTCTTGATTTAACTTCAAAATCTCCCCACCAACATTCGTAAGCTTGGAAAATTGGGGATAAGCTGCTAATTACTCGCTAAGCTCCACTTTTTTACCAGCTAGCGAAAAGGCGAATAAACACTTCAGCAGTGCAGTTTGGCCAGCACTTGGCTCAAGTCCTGCTCTCGAGGTCCTGCCTTATGAGCCATGTCGGGATTTGGCGCTGGCGCTGGACGTCTGTTGCGTAATTAGTTACCAGATTTGTCTGCACAATTCGCTCGGCTACTTTATATGTTAATGAGTTTCTGCCGGCCCCACTTGGCCAAGTTCGTTCTTCTTTTGACACAAATTTCCTTTGTCTTGGCCATGAGTGGAGTCTGTGGTTTGCGACAATTGAATTGGAAAACAGCTTTCGCGGCTTACATAACGCGAGCACTGTTACAAAATATAACCACATTTAGAGTTAATAATATATCTGAAAAACAATTACTTATCTAGCTTAAATATAAAAAAATAAACCAAAATATTTATGAGCTTATTGTTCAATTTGATTAGCACTTAAAAGCAATATTTCACATATTTTTTCTATGTGTACGACCCCCAACATGGGAGGTTCTCTGGGGGGGGAAAAGGAAACGCTGAAAATTTCACAAAATATGAAAGTCGCTGTCCTGCTTATCGTACAAATGGCATGGCCGGGAAAAGGCAAAGGGATGGCATGCGGGGTACGGTGATACGGGGAATGATGTTGTGACGGTGAGGGGAAGGGAATGGGGAAAGGGGGCATGGGGTTATGGGGCACGGGGAAAAACTCTGCTAAAGCGGCCGCTTTTTGCCAAAGTTCAAATTGCATTTGGCAAAAAGGAAGGAGACGGGCGAAAAGAAAATGTGCATTGCAAAAACCATTTTGATAGACAGCGGGGCAAGCAGGAAAAGCGAAAAGGCACCACATGTGTGTCGGTGTGTGTGTCGGTGTGAGTGTGGCAACATTTTCTTATCTAAACAATATTGCGACTACTGCACTTGCAAAGCGACAACAACAACAACCGAATCGCTTCCATGGCTGATTGAACAAAGTTTGTTAGTTGTTGTCATAACAAGAGGGTATCAATGGGATGCTCTGAAAACCGAAAATCAATAATTTAAAACAAGAGCAAGCAAGTCAAAAAGCACCTGACCGCTTAACTTCTTATTAATTACGAAATATTTAATTTTAGATATATTTCAAATTCATAGGTATTAAAAGTTCGTCACTTACACAGTTTTTTGCCAACTTTTTGAGTTTTGCACTGCACATGGGAAAATGACAACACAATGTACTTGTTTCTGTTATTTTGTCAACAGCATGTGATGCCCGGATGACTCTGATCTAGAAATTTTAAGCAAAAAGATGGTCAAGTTTTGGGAAGAATCCTGAAAGGGCACAAGAAATATACACAAATATCGAAAAGTTATAAATAAATCCCATTAAAATATTATGATTCACCTGAAAGAAAATTAAATCCATTCCAAGCTATGGTCAATTGTCTCTGCATAGATAAAAGCAAAAGCAATTTTTTAAATATTGAAATAAACAATATATCAATAACGCACTTATCTTTAAAATCAAATTATCTCATTAGCAACACATTAAGTTCCGACTTGTTATCTTATCTCATTGGACAAACTCCAGAACTTGACGTGGCCCATCTGATTTCATGGTTACAACAGCAAATTACAGCAAAAAAAAACATACAACGGGAATAAAACTAGAGCTGATTTATTTAAATTGTTTATTTTTTCTAAAACCTATTTTATCATCTGGTTTTTCTTTGTTGGTTGTATGGTTCTTGTTTCGGTACGGGTAAATTACAATGTAAATTAATTATTTCACATGTTGAACATATTGTTTGGGTATTAAATATTTTTTAAGGAGTTTGATTTGTTTGGTTTTCTATGCCCTCACAACATTTCGGCGCCGACTCTATATGAATTCTGCATAATTCCTTCACGCCATAAGGTAATTAAGGTTGATTTAACAAAGTTTTTGTTATTAAAACTAATTGTAAATTTATAAGTTATAAACTTTTCTTAACAGTTTGTTAAGAATTTGATAGCTTGTAATATACAATTCATACGCATTTATTATTTGTTGTCTCTGCTTGCGGCTGTTTTCTTTTTTTTTTTTAATTATTTAATTCATTTTTGTTTGTCTGGAGGAAATAGCTGGTTGTTCTAAATAAATGCGTACGTTTAGGAAGCAACATAAAATGTACAGTGATAGTTTCTTGTTGTATGTTTCTTTTGGATGTGTGTGTGTGTGTGTGTATTCAGTGAAGAAATGTATACTAATTGTGGAATAGTTTTCATTCTTGTATTTTGAACTCCGCATTTATGACTCTGTCAGTGGGTTAAATTGATCGATTAACAACGGACGACAAACAGTGGCACACTGGTACATAATGGATCAAAGAATAAAAGCCATTCCATAGGATCCCAGATCCCTGCTGGCCGCCTCTTTTGCAATGCAAGGCATTTTTTATACACACAAGCGACAGACAGATTATCATAAAAAAAAGTTTGTTAGCAGATTTATATATCTCTTTGTTTGTTGTTGTTCTTCTTCTTGTTGTTAGCGGATGATGTGAAAAAGTTACAATGGATGGGTGTGTGCTTGGGGTCTGAGGCTGAAGTAGATAATGGCCGTCCAAAGATCCGGCTTAGCCGATCATCAGCCCGCAGCCGAGTCTAAAGTTGTTCTTCACGTGGTTCATGCGTCCGCTCAGGGCTAGTGTGAATGGCAATGGAGCCAGACGCTTCTCCAAAACACCAAAGATTTGCCAGTTGGAATCAATTCCGCCTGAAAGAGCAAACAGTTAAGTTATTGGGTTCGAAAAGTTCACAAAGGATATGGTCTACGAGTATGGTTATGGTTTAAATCAACTAGTATACCCCACTCACCTCTGAAGACCAGATTCGCTTTGGGCAGATCGATCTGATACGCTAACGTGGCCACCGACTCCTGCATCCGCAGACTGGTCTCCACCTCGGCACCGATCTGCAGCTGGTCGCTGGCCTTCTGGTAGTAGCACACGTGCAGACCGCTCTGACCCAGAGTCCCCGACCACACCGAGCTTCCAGCCGTATAGCGGCCCACGACGGACATAATAGCTATCTGACGGCCGGGGACGTTCGGACCGAACTGGTAGGCCAGTTCGGAGCCCAGGGCGAGGGCTGGAGTGACTGACTGGAGATATTGGCCAACGACCACGCCGGAGTTGGTGAATATGCTGGGATTGGCCACCGTCAGCGAGAGGGTGTAATCACTACCGCGATAGTCGGTCGTCAGCTGTGAGGCCACCACCTTGGACTCCTGGATCTGTGGAATATAGAAAAGGATATAATAAGTAAAGTAAATATATGGCTTAGATAAAGGTCGATATACAAAGAATCAGCAAAAGAATCTAAGCTTCTCACTATCTACTCTTTTTTGAGCTCTATTGATGCCCAAACTTAACTAGCCTAATGTTAACTGGCACGGGCGGTGTATCACTTCTGTGTATCGACATGCTGGTTTAAGTGGATGCCTTAGCATCTTCCGAGCCTAATCGCGGCCAGAACTCACCTGCGAAGCGAATTTGCAGCGCAGACGGGCAGAGAACTGATGGATAACATTGGCGTTGAGGTTGCCAGCCGGATCGATGTCGCCCAGGAGCACGGGAAAAGCTTCCGTGGGGCTGAACTCCTTGGTGCCCACATAGGTGGCTCCGAAGCGATATCCACTGGGTACCACATTGCTCATGTTGATGGTGTGCGACACCTGGAAGTGGTTGCTCAGGCCCTTGTTCAGCATGATCTTGGCGCCCTCGAAGGTGATGGCCTGGATATCTGTGGCGAGTAGTGAATAGTGCGTTGATAACATATAATATATAATAACACCCCGTCCGATGCCAGCCCCCGTTTATGCCCCATCTCGCTCCCGCATGTTGTAGGTTATGTCATCATAGGTGCGGAGGCCTTTTTGCGGGGTTGTTTTCGGTCGGACTGACTGAGATTTACTGACTGAACTTCACATACCTTTGCACTTTTTGTGAAGCTCCTCAACGGTGCCGGGATTCTCCAGCGCTGCGTCCTTGGCGGCGGCAAGTGAGTCCAAGCCTTCGGCGGACGAAGAGGATTCGGTCAGTGAGCCGGAATTAGAGGGCAGGGGAGCCGGTTCCTGTAGGCCGAGGCCCAGATTTGAGGCGCCACTGCCTGGGGCGCCGGAGGAAGCCGCTAGCACGTTGCCCATTTCGAATGTCCCGATGTAATCTATGTAATTTCAAAGCCAACACGTTTCGATATCGGACTTCTATATCGGAGGTTATTATGTCTCGACCAGTGTTACCAGATGGTAAGACAGTCTTTGCTCCGCCAAAAGATGTCAGTATGATGTATGCCTAAAAAAGACCACAACGTTGCGAAAAAAGTTGGTCTGGGAACACTGTCACATGCGCGAACAAATTTGAAAAAGATTTTTCCAACTTCTTTACATTACATTATTTAATTTGCACTACTAAGAAACAAGTAATGATTAAAGAATTAAAGGAATTACCTGTTGTTGCCAGACCGATGAGGCCACCAATATTTATGGAAATTTCCAACAAAATCTAGATTGATTGAGCACAACTACGAAGGTGTAAAACAACAATAGAAATCGTCGCAGCTAAGTTTTGGGTTATCTATCAAGTGGACTAAACTTTGCGAAAAATTTAATAAACGAAATAAAGCACATATATGTAAACAGCCGCCAAATATGCCGCGAATTCTTTTATTGTAAAATTGTAAATTTTGGAAACCGTGCAGCTACGAACGTTTGTGTATCACACAGGTTGCTTTTTTGACAATTGCTTCAAGACTCCTTTGATTTAACAAAGCGGAGAAATGTGCATAAAAACTCTAAATCGATTAGATTAGACAAAAACAAAGCCCAAGCTAACCCTTGATTAACCAAATGCATGCCGTCCGTATTAATAAAAACGTTTATATTTCAAGTTTTAAGTATATGTATAGCTTTTCCTTTCGTATTTGTGTATGTGGAGTTATGTGTTGTATGAGTTAGGAGCGCAGAATCTCGGCTACGTATACCTCGTGTGACTGGCTATCAATTATAGGGGCGAAGTAAACATAATTTGGAAAGAGGGGTTCAAACTCAATCTTCACTAATTACCGTGAGTCACCGAACTAAATATTAACTTAAAAGCGATTAACTATATGTAATTAGAAAAAAAACGCATTGTGTAAATATACGTAACTGTTTTGGTTTTTTAGCTAAACTAGACGATTAAACAAGATTAAAGAGTCAACAAATTGGTGTTTAGGGGGGAAAAGGAGTACTGGTGGGTCATACGATACAAATCAATGTACATAAACAGTATTGAAAATAATAGACAATGAGGTCGGGGTGAATCAACAACATGATGACTTTTCCGGCTCTGCTACGACGAGATTAAAGTCCAGACTATTGGGTCGCGAAAAGCCAGACTTGATGCCGTCCCATCCATCCTCCGCCTTATATTCGCCGGATCGAATGCGGGCGTACACCTCCTGGGTGACCATGCGAAATGCCTCCTCCACATTGGCACCAGACCGGGCCGATGTCTCAACGAAATGCAGACCGTGCTGTTTGGCAAATTTTTGTGCCTCCTCTGTGGTCACCTCCCGGTGTCCGCCCGCATTGATGAGGTCCAGTTTGCAGCCGACCAATGCGAAAACGGGGCGGTGGGGCTCAATGTGACGCTGTGCCTCCATCATCCACAGCGGTATGTGCTCGAAGCTGGCGTGATTCGATATGTCGTAGACCAGCAGCACGCCAACCGAGTTCCGGTAGTAGGACTTGGTGATCGAACGGAAGCGCTCTTGGCCAGCAGTGTCCCACAGCTGGAGCTTGATCTGTGTGCCGTCCTTCATTTCGATGAGGCGGGCAAAGAAGTCGACGCCAACTGTGGGATCGGATAACTGCAAAATGTAAATATTGTGTTATTTATGATTAGGTGGATTCTTGGGAGGCAGTAAAAAGAAACGCAGTTTAGAGCTGTAATGCTTTTGAGAACACTTTTGATTCCACACAATTCATGATATCTCTATGTTTTTAAATTTCCCGCGCAGTTATTTGAGTATCCCTGGTCCTATTTTGGACTTGTGTGTTGTTTTTGCTGCCTGCATTATCAGGCGAGCACACAAACATGCACACCAGCACACACACACACTGACAAGGTGACTAAGGCAGCATCTTTTTAAAATCCACTCCCTTTGTCTATTTTTTGTTGTATCTCGCCCAATGCAATCACTTAATTATGTAATGAACGCATTAACTGCATCTCACGAAGATCGCACAGTGGGCCAAGCGTCCAAGTACAGTGGCCAAAATCGTTGGACATACGCACCTCGGCGAATTTGCCGTCTGTGAAGAATTTGAGCAGCGAGCTCTTGCCCACGGTGCTGTCGCCGATTAAAATCAGTCGAAATTGATACTCGAAAATGGGTTCCACCATTCCGAAGCCGAATTCGAGGGATTTGTCTCTTGGAATTGAATCCGCAGCAAAAAATCTGCCTTCCCTTTGTAAAGTTTGATACGCAAATCGTTGATTTGCTTATGCTGCTCGTTTTTCTTCTTATTTCCTGCAGTTGTATTGCAAATCGAAACTTTCTGTTCTTCACACGATTACTGGCTTTGCAATGAGATATTTCCGGCTGTCGCTGGTGGTTGTTAAATTATAAATATTCGAGAATTCAAATTCCTTCGAATTTTGTTTTGTTTTGTGTTTTTTTCTCATATGCGTGCGCGTGTGTGTGATAATGACAACGTTGCCAGACCAGCAAAAGTAATCGATAGTAGCCACAATGAAATTATTTCATTACCATTATTAAACAGTTATATCTTCTAAATTATTTAATAAAAATAGTGTCCTCACATCAATTTGGCAGTTTTCAGATTTTTTAACAAGCTTAGATGTATTTTTCGGCGGTACACAAAAACTAGCTAGACTTGGCTTGAAAACGGTAACCGGCTAATGGCAACACCGCCAGTCTGGCACCGCCGCCCAATAGAGATGGTCAAAGAACGCGATTTCGCGTGACACGATGAATGCATACAAATGTAGTTAGTTTAAATTGTTCTGAGAAAATATGACAAAAAAAATAAAATAATCTTTCATATTAAGCTAATAAATTTACAATAATTACACAAAAAGATTTGGCCTTGTACAGTGCTTTGACACATAAATTAAGACGTGCGTGTTCATTTTCGTTCTAGGCTGTCTCGTGCAGAGAAAAACCCATCGCTAGTACGCACTGTATTTTCTTTTTACGTTTGTTTTCCGTGAACACCGTCCGCTTCGTATTTCACAGCACACAAATGTACAAACAAGCCGCCGGCCAATCAAAAGCAACAGCGGAAAATAAGATCCCTTTGTCAGCAACCGGCAACCGGAGTCGGTGAATCAGCCGGAGGCTCCGGGATACGGAATCCACCACGTTCTCCTCCATCTTCTTTGCCTACTCCTCCCCCGATTTGGTTACGGAACCAATATCATTACCGTTAATTATAGCCACAGCGGGGCGAGAGCATATACAAAATCTCCATATAGATGTTCAAGTTCGTGCTGAACGACGCCGCCAGCTACGTGCGATCCAATGTGCGGGAGTTCAGTTTGAATGCACTGCGTCTGCTGCCGCAACTGCCTCAATTGAGTCCATACGATGTAAGATTTGGGGTTCCTGGCAAGTGTCATTAGCAAGCTGGGCAGGGTTCGTAAAATGTAATCAGTTTGTAAGATCTTCGATCGAAAGTACTTCTTTACTTATTAATTATTTTGGATTTTTCCTATTGAAGCTACTTTTAGAAACCACAAATCTATGCATTACATCCCTAAGCCGTTTAAAAATTTAACTATAAAGCCTGCATAATTTTCTGAAGATCCAATAACTACTTTCAAGGGCTTTCAAGAAAGTCCCGAGTGTTTTCCTATAAACAAAGTGAACGACGTCGACCCGACTGTATTCGATTTTCCATATTCATATTTCAACTACAGCAACCATTTATAATGCCTTTACTGAGCAGTTAATTTCATTTGATCGTTTGCACTGGACAAGAGTCCATACCAAGCGGCTTAAGAACAAAATTTTTAGGAACCGAATAAGAATTAACTGATTAATAACTATTACCATGGGAACCTTTGTAATTCCCACATAAAGAGTAAGAATCTGTATTAATGTAAACTATTTTCACAGGTTAACCTTGTTCTGAGGGAGAACGAGTTCGTTTACAACTTTCCCGTGGATGGAGTCATCCGCAGCTATGAAACAAATCAGCTGGGATCAAACTGGCCCTGCGAGGATTCCCGCACGGAGGCCAGCTTCCTGCACCGCAACGGCTTCATTTGTGGCATTTTCGACGGGCATGCGGGAGCAGCATGTGGCCAAGTGGTGTCCAAGCGACTGCTTCGCTATGTTTCGGCGGCCACGCTGCCGCGCCAGGTGCTCCGGGAGCAGATGAAGCAGGGTGCCGACAGCCAGTCGTTCCTCAAGTGCCACAATGACAACGTGGACTTTGTTAGCATGATCAAGCCCATGTACGAGGCTAGTTTCCTCAAGTATGTCAATCAATTGTTAGAGACACCGCAACGGGATGTATCCAGTGAACTGGTGAACGCCTTCCTCCAGCTGGATGAAGAGATCTCGCAGGAGGCTCTGACCAGCAACGATGTACGCACCATGAACGTGGCCCTTTCTGGTGGGTGATGTATCCATTTATTTATGTATATAAGTTGCCATCCCGTTTCATACTTTCCTCTTCATAGGGGCTTCATTTCTAAACTATAAATGTGTTTATTTTCCAGGAGCCGTTGCCTGTTTGGTTCACATTGAGGGACTGCAGATGCACGTGGCCAGCACGGGTGATTGTGGCGCAGTGTTGGGCGTTCTTGATCCCCAGACGCAGCAGTGGCACTCAAAGAAGCTTAACATCGAACACAATGCTGACAATATGTCCGAGGTGCGTCGCATTCTGGCCGAGCATCCCAAGGAGGAGCATGAGACGGTGATCCGAAACGGCAGGCTGCTTAGCCAGCTGGCGCCGTTGCGTGCCTTTGGGGACTTTCGCTACAAGTGGTCCCAGGAAATAATGCAGCAGAAGGTGCTGCCGATGTTCGGCGTGCAGGCAATGGCGCCGAATTACTATACGCCACCGTACCTAACCGCCCGCCCCGATGTCCAGCAGCACGAATTGGGGCCCAACGACAAGTTTCTAGTCATCGCCAGCGACGGCCTATGGGATTTCCTTCCGCCCAGCGAGGTGGTCAGCTTGGTGGGGGAGCACATCAACTCCAAAAAGATCCTCGAACCGATGCGCCTGCCGGAAGGCGATACAACGCTGCAGGAAATCTCTCAGCAGCTGGCCGAAAGAAAGTCAGTTATCCTTTAAATGTATGCTTGTTATTTATTTATTTATTAATTACGCTTTTATTGCATTGCAGGGCTGGCCTCACTCGCAAACCCGTAGACCAAAACGCGGCCACGCATCTCATCCGGCATGCTTTGGGCGGCACCGACTATGGGATTGAGCACTCGAAGATCTCGTACTATTTGACGCTGCCCAGGGACGCGGTGCGTCTGTATCGCGACGACATCACAATCACTGTCATCTACTTTAACTCGGAGCACATTGCCAAGCTGCACAGCGATGTGGATCAAACGGAGGTCACTGCGCCGGTAGCATGATCTCTGCGAGAGTGCATATGTGTATATTTAACGAGCCTAACCTTCAGCCGAACTAGCCTAAGTGTTGCGTTTAAGTTTGTTTCATCCGCCATCGGACCTCGGACGACTGCTGCGCCAAATAAATCGCACGCGGAAAGCGAAAAATCACATATGCAAATTGTCTTGTTATTCATAAAGAGCGATGATCGGTCGTCTCATTTGTTAATAAAATAAAAATGACATGAAAATCCCAGCAAATATGTATATATCAAGGGTTATAAGCAATCAAGAAGGTTTCTTCATATATTTATTTCTCAAATAGTTCGTGATTTTGTAAAGTAGATACTATTTTTTCTTTTAAAGCAAGTACTTATATTAATTTTTGCTGTTTAAAATTTACAAGCAATTCGTAATGTATATAATCTAATTCAATTTAAAACTTCTTATTCTATAATTTACGCCAATTTTCTTGTTTTCAATTTAGTTCGGTCTATAAAACGGGGGGGAAACCAGGATAATCCTAAGACTTAGGTATAGATCATCTGTTGCAAACAAGCTATTCAACTTTAAGAATTTCGAATTGTGTAGTTTTCGAGAATCGATTTATTTTCTTTTATTTCCAATTACAATTGATTGTAACGCTGGCTAATATATATGTATATATATTTTTACTCGAATGGATGGTGTAGAGGGGTGAAGGATACAGGGATCCGGGGTTTCGTGGGTGGAGGATAAAGCTAATTGAAGAACGCGGAATCCACGAACTTGCAAACTGGTAAACGGTACGCATCCTAATCCTATACATGGAAAAAACTAGGCAACTACTCAGGGATCGTATTGGTTGTTTTTTGGGGAACATAACTAAAAACAGGTGTCCCTAATCCTTGCCATCCTGTTCGGCCGCTTCCTGCCGGCTGACACAGTTGAGGAACTCCATCTGAATGTGCGTAATCTGTGTCTTGCTGAAGCACTGCATCTTCTTCTTGAGAAAGTCAAAGAACAGATCGAGCTCATCACGCTTGGCCAGTGCCTGGGCCACTTGTTGCTGCTGATGCTGCTCATCCTCCTTGATGAGATTGTTAGAACTGCTGGCCGCCGCACTAACGGCCAATGGCTGGCCAGATCCGCAGTTCAAGGGGGGCATCTGAATGATCGTGGCCGTCGGCGTGGATGTGAAGGATGTGGTATTGCACAGCGCCGCTGCTGGCGTGGTAGTCACGGTAGTCGCATTCAGAGAAATGGCCGGCGTGCTTGAAATCGTCACACTGGTACTGGTCGCCTCTGTTACATCCACCAGGGAAATTTGCTGCGTTGACACTGAGGAATCATGACGATTGGTTGATCCACCGCCCCCAGCCGCAGGAGACGTGGTTGTTACCAGCGTGAGATTCTTTACCTTGCCATCGGTTACCACAGTCCCACCGGTTAGGACACTATTTGAGCCATTGCCCGATCCACCGCTGGCCGAGAACTGATGCTGGCTGGAGCGAACTGTCTGTGGCTCAATGTCCGATATGCAAAATTCGTGTGTATCGATGTAATGGAAACCCTTGCCGTGGGTAACATCGCTACCGCCGTCCACGGCGTCACCCACACCAATTTCGCAATCCACATGGGCACCGCTGGCCTCCTCGTACAGGCACACCTCTTCGTAGTCCACCTCGGCGCCGGTTGCCCCGTCCTCGTCCAGTTCGTGCTTCACAATATCCAGCTGACCGTCGTGGTCGACCACATCATCTTCGTCATCGACATCATCGACCACATCGTCATCGTGGGCAATCTGGGAGAGCTCAATGCTGGAGATGCTGCCGTCGTGCTGCGACTGATGATGATGGTGGTGGTGGTGGTGGTGCGGCTGGTGATGATGCTCCTGCTGGTGATGGCCATGATGATGGTGATGGTGGTGCTGCGATACAGTGTCATCCGAGACGCCCTCCTCGTAGGCGGTCAGGATGAAGGTTTCCGCCTCATCGCTGACCAGGGTGATCTGCGAGGTGCCGTGATGTGAGGAGAGCGTGGCGGTATCGTGATCCGATTGCCCGTCATCGTCCATCACCTCGTCGTCGTCATCGTCCACATGCTGTTTCAAATGCAGCATAGCTCCAATGGGCAATGTGGTACTATTCGCGCCTCCAATGCCTCCACCGGCGCCGGCAACCCCACTCGTCTCATAGGTGATCTGTGTGTTCCGGTGCGATTTCAGTTTCGGCTGGTACACCTTCGACAGGAAGTCCAGCTCCTTGGCGTAGCGCCACTTGGATAGCCGCCCTTCGATGTACTTGGGCGTGCGCAGACGGTACTGGTGGAAAGTGTCCCGCAGGTTCTTCCACTTACGACGCACCTCCTGCACCGTGTACTTGTCTGGAAGAAAGAAAGAGGTAGTATAAATATGAGCGGGGTTTCAAAGGAATCGTATTCCTTTTACAGATAATTGATACAAGCTAGAACCTCTTCAAAGGCATCACATTTATGAAAACGTTTCTAAGTAACGATGAAATTATGAGTTGTGTTATAGTAGCCGGCGCCAGAACACTAGCCTATCAATACAATATGCATGTGGTATTTAAAACCAACTTTAGCGGAAGCTTATATTAATTCTGGAAGAAGGCTAATAGTCGGACATGAAGCAGGCCATGACTAGCACTCACTTCCTATCTGCTGGGCCACCTCCTGCCATCCGTTGAGGACATCGGAGCGGCGTCGCTGGTTCGGCTGCAGTTTGTAGTTGTAGAGAACCGGATTCTGGCGCACCAGGTTGATCAGCGTAAGGATGTCGTCCGTGGGCGCGTTGTCCTTGTGGTAGCGCTTGCGCTCTTGCGTCGACGAGGACATGTTGCTTCAGCTTCTGTGGGTTTCCACTGTTGTGCTCTCCCAAATCCTGATGATCCTTATCCCGATACCAATGCTGCTCCTCACATTCAGGTGTTTTGTTTTTGTTTACCCACGAAAAGAGAGGCTTTCGTTCTCGTCGAAATGCACGCACAAACACATACACAAGCGCACTTGAACGGAGCCAAACACCAGCTTATGTAGGTGTAGGAACACGCACGCACACACTCTCGCACACTCGATGCAAAGGATAGCGACTGTGTGCAGCAGGATCTCCTTTGTAGTCGCTACGGGGCACGAATCTCGGCAAGAATCGAGACGCCTTGTCCTTGGCGTTCAGCTCCAATTGTGCGAATTTGACTGCACTTGATGCTCTTGCTTTGCTTTTGGCTGTTTTTGCTGTTGCTTATTTCGCGCTAGGGATGACACATCGCGGAATTGGCGTTCTCTTTCGCCGTCACTGAAAAGCAAAAGTCCGTTTCCCTGTATTTATAATCCTCAATTAAAAGTTACGTTCTTATACAATTAAGTCGTATGGGAATGATGTTCTAAGGCAAACTAATTAAAGGTTTTTATTTTTTGAGTTCAGTTTTTTTACCAACACTATTAGAAATTAGACTTATATTGTATTTGTGGCCCATATAATTTTTTTTTATTATCTTTATTAATTTTTGTAACATTTACCATTCTACCAATAATAATAATACAACTATTTGTTGGCAAAATAATATTAATAACTACATGTTAAACATACAAAGTTGGCTATTACAAGCCGTGCTGATACGTGCACTATCGATAACACCGCACATGTGCAAGCCTGCGCTTATTTTTTTGTCTCCTCGCTAGCAATAAAAAACAACACAATTGTGTAGCTTCGTGTCTTGTTTTGCTCAATTTGCCGACGAATTGCATGATAATGAGCACACCGGCGAAAAATAACAATGGAACTGGACTGGAGGACGTGAATATTCCGGGTCAGGCCTATCTGCGCGAGGCCCTGACCTCCTGCACTGATCCCTTGAAGGCCATCGAGAGTTTTCAGGTTTGTTTACGTTGCACCGAAAAATGGGCGCCAAAAGTTCGGTGGGCTTATTTATCCAAATATCACCTGCCTTTTTAGCTTGAGAATGGTGTATTGCTGCCTTCACTGCGCCCCATGTTGCCTTTACTCGATTTGCACGGCGTGCGTCGACTGGACTTTCATACCTCGCTGATGGAGGAGCTGCGCGACAAGCTGATAGCTCACATCAACGAGATGGGCCAAAAGGAGCCCCGGGAGCGGGACAAGAAGCTCAAGGAGCTGCTCGTTAAGAGCTTCCCCGTCGTTCGGGTGAAGTCGCTGCGGCCCGTGGTCATGGCCATATTGAGGAATACCCAGCACATCGATGACAAGTACCTCAAAATCCTTGTAAGGGATCGGGAACTGTATGCGGACACGGATACGGAAGTTAAGCGGCAGATATGGCGTGATAATCAATCGTTGTTTGGTGACGAGGTGTCGCCTCTCCTCTCACAATATATTCGCGAGAAGGAGCACATCCTGTTTGATCACACCAACTTGAACAATCTGTTCTTCCACCCAACGCCCAAGGTGCGAAGGCAGGGGGAAGTAGTCCAAAAGTTGGCCAACATGATTGGCACCAGTGTCAAGCTGTACGATATGGTGCTGCAGTTCCTGCGCACTCTATTCCTGCGCACCCGCAATGTTCACTATTGCACGCTGCGTGCAGAGCTACTGATGGCCTTACACGATCTCGAGGTGCAGGAGATCATCTCGATAGATCCCTGTCACAAGTTCACCTGGTGCCTGGACGCCTGCATAAGGGAGAAGAATGTGGACATTAAACGTTCACGGGAGCTCCAGGGATTTCTTGACAACATCAAGCGCGGTCAGGAGCAGGTTCTGGGCGATCTGTCCATGACTTTGTGCGATCCGTATGCCATCAACTTTTTGGCCACGTCGGCCATCAAGATATTGCATCACTTGATCAACAACGAGGGCATGCCGCGTGACAATCAGATACTCATCCTGTTGTTGAGAATGTTGGCCTTGGGCTTGAGTGCCTGGGTGATGATCGATTCGCAAGACTTTAAGGAGCCCAAACTTGATTGCCAGGTGGTCACCAAGTTTTTGCCCGCCCTCATGTCGTTAATGGTTGACGACCAGTGCCGCAGCTTGCACGCGAAACTACCGCCGGACGAGCGTGAATCTGCTCTGACCACCATCGAGCATTCGGGACCGGCACCGGATGCCGTGGAGGCGTACATTCAAGAGAGTTCCGTGGCCAGCATATTGGCCATGTACTATACGCTGCACACGGCGCGCCTGAAGGATCGCGTGGGCGTGTTGCGCGTCTTGGCCATTCTGTCCGCCTGCAAAGACGACCGCGCATATGAGGATCCCTTCCTGCACTCTCTGGTTAGCATTTATAGCTGCTTTTCTAATATTTACTTTTCTGACTCGATTGCTTACCTCTACAGATTGCCCTGCTCATCCCCATGAGCGAAGAGTTTGCCACGGAGGACTTCTGCACCACGCTCTTCGACGAGTTCATCTTTGCCGGACTGACGCGCGAGAATGTGACCTCTCGTCACATGCTGAAACTTTTGTGGTATGTGCACAATAAGCTGCCCGCCGGTCGTTTGGCCACATTGATGAAGGCTATGCAGCCGACGACGGCCCACAACGAGCACATCCACAAGTTGTACGAAATTCTGCAGGAGAGAATCGGCACCGGGGCGGCGGAGACGCCGGTCATTGAAGCGCCGCCCATGGAGTTTGATTCGCCGCTAAAGAGTGTGCCAACGCCAGGACCGCACTATAATGTCCAATAGCTAGAGGCACCGGCAGTCGCACCACCTGCGGCTGTCGTCGGATGATGATGGTTATTTGTGATGATGATGTTGATGTTGATGATGATGATCGGAGGCCATGTATGTGGCTACCTCATATACTTCTCTGGAGCAGCCGACCGGATGGCAATCCCCAATTAGCATGCTTGCGCAAATAATAATTCTACTGTTTAGACTAAACATAAAGCACTGCGACCGAGCAATCGGATATAGTTTACATATTTACAGAATGTATGGCTTTGTTGGCAGGCATCAATCAGTTGTCGCTGGCTATTATATATATTATATATTACTGTTACGCTAGTGTAACGATCGATTCTAGTACACAATATAGAGTACAAATCTAAGGCAATGTCTTTTAGTTTCATCAGGGTTTTTGAAAGAAATATTGGTTCCCGGTACCAGTTTCTGTAATCACATACTCAACTTTTAACTCATCTTTACTCAAATTTAATGATTTACATAACTGGAGTTTCTTACGGACATGGATAATTGAAAGATCCTAATAAATTTCGGTATAAAAGTTTTTTAACGCTTATAGCTTAGGGAAATACACACAATTTAGGAGGTTTATTAGGGATAGGAGTCTTTCGTCTCATGTCTGATCTGTTTTGGAACTGGAAACTGGAGCTGATCCCGCTACGGAAGCGGCCGGAGATGTGGAAGCAGCCCCACCGGACGTGGACGCTGGCGAAACTTCCACGGGAGAGGTATCCAACGGAGGTAGTGAAGATGAGGCCGACAAAATCTCATCATCTATGCAAACGGTGGGCGAGTCTAGAGTTTGAATCTCTGGCGAGAGACTAGGAGCTGGCTGTGGCACAGACAGCGATGACGTGGATGATGACGATGATGATGATCCGGAACCGGAAGTGGAGGAGGATGAACCGGATGAAGAAAGTGAGCTGCTGGCGGTTGTTGTTGTTGTAGTGCTTGTACCCGTTGTCACAGCCATTCGTGAACCGGCTACAACGGCAGCAGCTACTGCTGTTGCACCATCCTTTTCTGTAACCTCCTCACCGGTTGCCTCCCCTGACCTTGGCGATGAACCCGCTGAAGAGGCAGTTTTTTGCTGTGGCGGAGCGGGTGTGGCAAAGATATCCTTCTGCCTCTCAGATTTGCACTCCTTTAGCAGCTCCGTGTACTCCGAGTGCAAACGATTCCATTCGGAATGTGGCTTGAGCGTATCCAGAACACACTGCATTAATTCCAACTTTGGCACGAACTAGAAAGAGAGGAAAGTAGAGAGCATATAAACAACACGATCACCTACTATGTGTAGACTTCGCTCACCTGTGATATTCCCGGCTCCGGCATGCTGAGCAGATCGTCCAGGAACACACGCATCCGCTTTTCGGAGCCGTGAGTGGCCAGCTGGAACGTGAGCATCTTGTGCCAGTGCTGTAATTCGTCCAGCGACTGGAGGGCCTCGCATAACTTGATCTGGTTTTCGATGAACCTGATTTTTGCGCACTGCTGCCAGCTTTCCGAATGTCTCCTAAAATATATAGTTTATTGCATTTAGAATCATATATTGAAAAGGAGTATAAATAGTTTTCACTTACAACTCCATGCTACCAGTGAAACTAAAGTAATTCTGACTGCTGGCCTGCATGCTGAGGAGCGGAAACTTCTGTTGCATTTGGTCCATGTCCCTAGGCAGTGTCCCCCTAATTCCGTGGTACATGATCGCATCCTTGGTGGCCAGCACCAGCCACGATTGCAAGCTCGTCGAGTAGGAGTACGAGTTGCCGCTGGGGAAACCAATCAAGGGCATGCCCTGATTCGTTACCGAGAACTGTGCGGCCGTGCCATGCTTGTTTAGCAGCTCCAGGCAGCCGGCGGCCAGGCTGACGACCTTTTTGGCAATATCCCATATACGCAGCAATCCGCACTCGGTCAGCACACCAACCAAACTGTTGTCCGGACTCTAGAATAAATAGCAATTAATATAAATAGCTTAAGACACCAATTATCGCGACTGGATTTCTCAAAAATAAAAAAAAGCAGGATCTAATGCAAAATCGAGTCGTGATTTGGCTGCATTATATAAGTGCTAGTTATCCGGACTCACAAAGGCGCAATGCACTGCAGAACTGGTCAGCGAGATGGCGGGAAAGACTGGACAGCCCGTCTCCATGGAAATTAGTCGCATGCTCCCATCCAGAGAGCACAGCATGGCGTATTTTTCACACAGATTCAGATTGACCAGCGGAGATCCAACATAGAATTCCCAAAGCATTTCCTTGGAATCCGATGCGGTTACCTTGGCCAGCATACCGTGTTGTGTCTTTAGGTGACCGTTCGAGACATGCAGGCGATAGTCCAGAGCGGCCTTCACAAACTCACTCTTTCCGGTGGCCGTTACATTGAGATTGCTTGGACTACAGGTGCTACTTTGGTGCTCCTCCAGCCGTGGAGTCCGTAACAGTTCATTGCTCTGGCCGGGGTCAAAAGGCAGTGATTGACGTCGCTGGCTGGCGGGTTGGGTTTTCAATCTAGAATCCAGACGACCCAGATCTATTTTGCTAACCAAAGGCTCCAGCGGCATCAGGGGCGTGGCAGCGCTCTCCGTTGGAGCAGCAGCCGGTAGCGTTCCGATCGCCGCCGAGCAAGAAGTTAAAGCTGTTGTAGACGATCCACTACTGGACACAATGTTCATGCTCAGCGATGTGGGTCCATCTTCGTGGAGAGGTATAAACATGGGAGTGATTCTACGTTTGCCATCCTTCGTCCTCGTTTCCGTTTGTTTACTAATGGGTCGCTGGTTGGCCTCGTTATTGTTACTAAGTGGAAATTTTGTGGGCTTGTCCCCTTGAGGCAACAGCAATCGCTGCGGATGCTCCAAGACTGGGGCAGACTTTCCCAGACCGTTCACATAGTTCTTACCATACATCTTTCGTATAATGGCATTCTGTTCTTCTTCGGAAATGGCCTTACCCAGTTCCTCTTCGGTGAACTTCAGGCAAGCTATGCTGCCATCCACACTGCAGGCCATTAGCAGGCATTCCTGGGGGCCCCACGTCAAATCGAGAATGCTAGCATTGAACAGTTCATGGATGACAACCATGGGACGCTGCAGGGCGGTCATCCAAACGGATAGAGAACGATCACGAGAGCCCACAGCCAGACAGCAGTATTGCAATGGTTTGCTGGGACTGCCATCGTTTTCCTGGCGGCTCAAGATAGAATTGTGAAACCTAACACACGTCACTGCCTTGCGATGACCCACGAAATCCTTATCGCACTTCCAGCCCTCGCGCTCAATTATCTGAGCGGTAGGTCCGCCACCATTCATGGCATGTGCAGAGACCAGATATTGGCCATCCGGTGACCAGGACAATCTCAAGATATGCGTTGTACCGCCGCACTCCTCGAACGGTTCGGTTATCGTGTGCGATAGGCTCCAGTTCATGGTGTTCCAGATTTTGATGCTGCGGTCATCGGATTGCGAGGCCAAAAAGCGACCCAACGGATCCCAGGAGACGCCCTTAACGAGACCCGTGTGTCCTTTTAGAGTGGCCACCGAATGTGGAAATGCCTGGGCATCCCAGATAATCACCGTGTTATCAATGCTGCAGCTGGCCAAATAGACATCGTTGGGTGACCAGGCCAAATCGAGGACATCGCCATCATGACCACGCAGTGTGTAGAAGCATTTCCACGATTCGTGATTCTTTTGCATGCCGCCGGTACCGAAAACTCCACTCGAACCGGCAGACTTGCGCCAGATCATAATGAGCTTATCGTCGGATCCCGATGCCAGGTTCTGACCATTCTGCGACCAGCGGACGCAGTTGACACAGGCCAGATGCTGGTCCATTTGGCACAACATCTTCGGAACATCCGCATCGAATTCCGCCTTGTCGGAGAGCACCGGCAGCAGATTCCAGATGACCACTCGTCCGCAATCGCTGCCCTGCCCTCCAGTCGCGAATTTCGTGCAATCCTTATGGATATCCACCGAGAATATCTGTTTGTCTGAGGGGATAAATATGGGTTTGGATTATTTCTCAATCAAATTGGGAGCCACCAATTGGAAACCCGGCTTTTGCGGATTTTCCGCAACGTGCAAACTTACCATCGTGATGCACCCAGGCCGGCTTAAGGAGCCGCATTTACGATTTACTTATAGGTATTATCTTTTCAGTGCAATTAAGTTAAGATAAAGTTAAGATTATTTTACGACTGAGATTGTTGATAAACTACCGCTATATCGGTATCGGTAACGATGCCCATCACCTATTCTTGATCGTCATCGATAGGCGCTATTATCGTTGCCGACTTTTCGATAAAGAGATCGAATGGGCACACTGACAAAGGCGCGAAATTTTCAAAAATACTGAAATAGTACGTTTATAGCCGTAAGTGATAACCACGTCGCACATTTTTATAAAATGATAGCGATCCTTCATATATCAAATGAAACAAAGGCAAAGCTTAAAACAACACATATGTTTCTTAGTGTAACTTTTTTAATTTCAATTCTACATCATTCATATAAGAATAGATCTTTCCTTTGTTATTCATTTCTTTGTTATGACTGTGGAAACAATGACAATTTATTTTGCGATTATAGCTCCTCCCTTTTAGAGCACCTCTCACGCTATAGGACCCATTTTTTCTAGTTTATTTTTTCATAACCACTGGGTGGGTGGAGTGAAACTAACGAAAGGAAACGAACAACGGCAAAACGCCGAAAGTTTTCCTAAGCGCTTGATTGCCATTGGTCTCCTTCTATTCCGTGGGCGTGGCGTGGGGACAATGGAATGGGGGTGGAGTTGCGGGTAGTATCAAATGAATCAAAACAAGACTAATATTTTGAGAAGACGAACGCCAAGTTTATCCAGCGATTTAGCTAGAAAATTGCTTTTGCAAAATTTACTCATTTGCTTAATTTGCATGCGTGAAAATTGTCGTTCAAAATATGTTGTTTGCCCCAGTTGTTTGTTTGCCTTGCCAGTTGTGGGTGTGTGTGGGTTTTTCCCCATTCATCCAATGCAAATCTCAAGCCTCCAATTGACTGACAATCCGAACTGTCTCAATAAAGTGAAAAGCGAAATAAAAGCAGTGCCAACTCACTTTACCTGGGACAATTTGCAATCCAACGCATCTGTCGCCGGCAACATGTGGCGTCAATGATGTTCCTCTAACGTTCCCTTTCCCCTTTCCATGAGTTTTTCCATAGAATTTCCCACCCATTTCTGAATGCCACTTGACAATTGTCAACAAAGCGCACGTAAAGCGATTACAGTCTGCGTGAGTGCAGGGACATGGAAATGGAAATGGGTGTGTGGCAAATGGATCCTGCTCCTGGGATTCCTGCTCCATGGATATCTTTTGTGATACACTGTGTGTATCTGACGGATATTTGCCAAATCCGACGCCAGCGGCACTTAAGCTGCTCAAGATTGTTCGCATTGTCAGGATTGCAAGCTGGGTTTTCACGGAGGGCAGAGAAAATGCAGAAATACTTACATATGTATGTGGCCACGTGGTAATAGAGTTATAATGCCAATAAACAAATGTATGAAATGTATAAAAACTTAAATAAATATTGAATATTTACAAGGTGTTTCACTTGAAAAAATTCAAAATCTTTTTAAAAGACACCCCCCACCAAACAGAAAATAAAATTTTAATTTAATTTATGCAAAAGTCCAACGAAAAAAGTTTTAAATATCCCGCCCACTAATTCATTAGCCGCTGCCCCCCAAAAAGCATATTTTACCCGCTTTTGGGCCAAAAAGGAAAAGGAATCTTTTTTTTGTTGGCCTGAGCCCAAAATCAAACCCACAAAAAGCTCTCGCGCGTTTGCCTTGATTGTCCTTGATGGATGGATGAAATGGATGGATGATGGACGTTCCACCAACCGCGCGAACCACTCATAATGGAGAATGGAGGGTGGTAATGCGGCGCTAAAAGCAAATGACAATCAGCGGAGGGAGCGGCAAACATTTAACAAAAAGACAAGAAACAAAGTTTAAAATCTAAAAAATTGAAACGGGCTAATGGTGGTGGGGGGTGGAGGGTGCAGGTCTAAGAACGGTGGTACATTGCAATTTACATGCAAACAAACAAATAAGCCCAGCCAGCCCAGAAAACCACCCACCACCACTCAACGTATGGCCTTCCCTTTCGCACCGCTTTGTTTGCTTTCACCACCCAACCACCTCAAACCTTCTCTGTCTGTCTCTCCGTCTGTATATGTGCGTGTATGTTCGCTCAACATTTCAATCAACGCTCGAGTGAAATGTGAAAAAAAAATCATAATAAAAGCAAGGATAATATGGCAAGCGAGTGGTTTGGCGGATGGGTGGAGCGTTGAAAGTGGTGCCGCCGCCCAAGCGGAAATGGATGCGCATCACAAAAGTGGCACAAATTGTGTGGCATGTGTGAGACGTTGCATGCGGCTATAAAAGAGAGGAAGATATAGTGTCTTTAAATTGTTAAAAGCACGCAACATGTCCCTCGAAAATAACTATAAATTTAATTTTATATTTAATTTATGTAGGAATCAGCATCACTTCAAACTTTCATCGATCAACACAATATCGAAATGCAACTCTGCATTTCAAACATATTATGATCTACCTATTTAAATCACACTTTATTCATCAGCGTACCTTGATCATACTTTTCATTTTCTGATATGCTGAACATTTTCGAAATTCCACATCTTTTGACCGCCCCAACTTGCAACTTATTCGAGGGGCTTCCCCACTGCAACAGCCGCTGTTACACGCTATAAAACCAGGTCCCTTTTCCGAACGGATTGCCATAACAACCGTTAACCGAGTTGTATTCAAAATCTCGAGCTGAGTCGAGTCCAAACAAAAATTAAAAAAAAAAAAGGTGGAAGGGAAATGCGACGACCAGAACCAAATCCAAAGTGTAAACATTCACAGCCTCCGTTGGGTGAGGGAAAAATGGATTTGGTGTGGGTTTTTGGTGGGTGATGGCGGGGAATGCTAGACAATGCCGAATGCCAAACGCCCATACCCAAACTCCCTGGACAGAAACAGCTTCCTTCCGTGCTGACGTTTGATGTGCAGCCATGGGAGCTTTTCTTTTTTTTTTTTTTTTTAATACTGCGAGTGGGTGGCAAACACGCAACCAACGTGTGGCAACAGCTAACAACTAGTGCAAAAAAGGACGAGCCAAAAAATGCGGTATTTATTTCAAACAAGCTCAGCCCAGCAAACTGCAAAAAAAGCTACACGAGTTTTTCAAAGCTATTGCTCTGGATTCAGATTCCATTGCCGATGGCAAGTTGCAAAGATGCACAGCCGAAAAATGCTATAGCCACTGTTAAATGTTTAAATAAAATCCACATACCTTCATCATAATTATTTATGATTATTTAAGTCTTAGCACTGAGTACTAGAACAAACAAGTAACTACACACAACTATACCAATAACAGTGAAATTTTTCCAGTGATCTTCGTACACAGACACACGATGCAATTGCTTGGCAACAGCTTGTGGGGAGGTGTCGCTAATGAAGTCGCAAACAGTCGGTGGCAGCAAAAAATTAAGCAAAGAAAGCAACGCAACGCTCTACATATCCAACCGCATCCGCATGCCTTCATTGTAATAGAAATTATAAGCTTATCCTGCTCAAACCGGCCCATCACCCACCTACTCCCGCAGTTGAGCTGTCGTTTTAGCAACACGTTGCCCGTAGCCAAGGACTGCATCCATTGTTCCACTGGCAACATCCGCCAGAGATTGGTAATTGAAACCGGGGAACGTTGCCCGAGAAATGTGGAAAAAAAAAGTTCCATCACAGTAATAAATATAACACTTATTCTTGAATTTAATTCTTAGAATTTTGATTTATGATAATGCATGATATGATAATGCTTTGTGTTCCGAAGCACATAAGCCCCAGGTTGGGCGCCAAATAAGCAGTTCATTACCTAAACAAAACCATTTTAAGAAGGTCTCTTTACTTCCGTTTCCCAGTCGATCTTTAACGTGTAAAATTTGGCAAGACTGCACCAACCGGAAGCGATCAACCCATAGACCAATGAGCTTACGTCTCGCTCTAGTTTTGGTCGTCTTTTTGAAAACTTTTTACCTTTCTTCGAGGGTGGTTTCCATGAACACTTTAGCACTGTTGCTGCTGGTGATGTTGCTACTGCTACTGCCACAGTCGATGTTGCTGCTGCTGATGCGCACCACCAATGCCACAGCGACTGTGGCGCACCACCACCCACCTAGCAGCTCTGCTGGCGCTCTGCTTACGCCTCGTTTCATTTACAACAATTCATAATTTTAAAATCGCACCGAACTCGCCTCGTTCTGGTTCTGGTACTCGGTCTCTGTTTTTCTGTTTCTGTCTCGGCCTCAGGACTCGTTGGATGCTGCTCTGCTTTCCTGCTGTTGCCGCTGCTGGCACTCATTTCATTTGATTTTTAACTGTCATCGACGGCAGTTCAGACCGCTAGCAACGCGTTACCCAAGCAGTGCTTATATTATTTTATATATTTTTTTTAAGTGAAATAAGTTTTAAACAAATATATCTATCAATATAGTAATCATAGGTGAGAAAATTGATCAGCTCGCAAGATCGGATTTGAATGTGTTAAAAAAACGCGTCTATAAAAAATATTATTGTGAAAATGCAATCAATGATTATATTCCAACTTAAGAACTCCTCTTTTAATAAAACACAATTTGGACATTCTTAATAATTAACCTGATATTTTAATAAGGTTAATAATAAGCTAATAAAATCTTATATATAAGCTTCATAAGGCATTCGTTTACAATTAAACTTTTCGATCAAAGCCTAACAAACCCAAGAACTTTACTAATCTTTCTTGAAACATTTAATCCAAATGATTAGAATAAAACCAAAAATACTTTATGCACTTCAGTCAGTCTATGAACCGAAACAATCCAAGCTAAACTTCAAATTTTCATTGGAGAAATTATTTAGCCATAATTCAAACGCATCCAGGGGTTGCACTTTACTTCAACCCTTTGCAAAATCCCAGATCAATCTACACGAAGAACCTGTCAGAAAGGGTTCAACGCAAATTCGATTTTGAAAAACGTTGTGATGCATGCGTATCTCTGGCAGCGGGCAAAGTTGCAAATGAAATTTTGTCAAATTTTCAGGCAACCCAAACGGACACGAATACGGACAACATACACGGGACAGAGTTCCCCGGATGCGGGGCAGGGGTAACTGTCTGCTGTAGCCGACACACATGGACAGAAAGCCACAAGTGGCACATTATTTTAATTCGCAGTCAAACGCTGTAACGTTAACACCACAACGCCATGTCACCAACAAACCAACAAGTTCATTTGTCCCCATATGTGCGTGGATATGAGCGGGGTGGCTTAAACACAGGGCAGGAACAGGCAGGACGCTTAACGAGCAAGGGTTAAAAATGTTATTTATTAGTCATTTGAGCGATCTAGTTTGGTCATAAAAAAATTTTTTATATTTAAAATTATTAGCTAATTTCAGATTTACATTCTTAGGCAGCTACATATTTTCCAATTCTTCATCCTTTGAAACTATTTAACTAACCCGATAACAATCCACTGTTCATAAAGCCCCACATTGGGCGCCAATTACACGATACATCACGCTTTACAAAGATTACAACCGCGCCTGAATGGCACAAAATGCGAACATAGACTTCGTTCAGGGTTGCACACCAGGTGAGCACGAGGAGGGTTGCTAACCAACTCCATGGGTGGGAAGATGAACTCCAGAGTGATTTCGGAATGAAGTGGCATGGGCAACTTATCGCTGTTTGATATGCAGTAATTATGTTATAAGGTTGCCCAGCCCAAGTGCCAGTTAAGTGTACGCTTACAGGGGTTGCCCGCAATCCCAATCGGCTCTTCTATTTTCCGGTGGTGGCTTAAATTTAACATCGATGATGCGACATCAATCAGCTGGGCAGCCTTGAGTGGGTGGATCACCACCCAAGGGGAATCCAGTGGAGGGATTACTTTCTACTCTGGTTTTAATTGCCACGCTGTTTGAGAAGGGGAAAAAAAAAGAATTTCGCAAAAGTTAGTACTCAGCTTATCCCCAGACGAAAGACAAACAAAAGTCGGATGCACTTTGCGCATTAATCTCAGCTCCATATTTTTAGTTCTCGGACTTATTCTCAGCTGCAAAACTTATGCACAAACTTGGGCATGGGCCATAAAAGAAAGTTGGCCGACAGCTGCTGATTGAATATTAAAATGCTGCCAGTTGCTCCAGAGCCACCACAGCCATAACCAATTTAAAAATGAGAAGAGAAACTGGCAATTAAAGCTCTGCCCAGCATCAATCAGTGCCGGGGAAAATCAACGGAATTTCCACCGAGTACCAGATGCCGGGTTGGCCACGCCTATCACCGCCCACAACCACCGCGCCTTAATTAGCATAATCTAATTTTAACTTTGTCGCAAAAATGTCGCCCTAACCAACATTTTTACCTCTCACGAACAACGGCTGCCAAAAAATGCAAATCAACACCCGTCCGTTTGAAAATCTCCGCCTCCGAAACCCCCAATCATATATTCCTTTTGCGACGGTTGAAAACTTTATATATTTTTACAACGAAATGAAAAAACAATATAAAAATAAAAAATTCCACAAATCCAACATGGAATAACGGAAAAAACAGAAGGAATGCAAATGAATGTTCCAAGCAATCGTATAGAAGCTGATGATACCTAAAAATGCAATATATTCTATAATGAATAATTGCAAATTATGTTTTTCGTTTTCGAAAAAACCATAGAAACCATAGAAGGAAAAAATCATGAAGGATTAATTCAAAGTTCACAAACTAAGTAATGCCTTCAAATTGTTCAATTTGTGTACTCCTTGATATTACTTTCGTTTTATTATAGGGTATTCGGTAACAGGCGTCGTCTGTGGGTTGTTAAAAACTTTTTAAATGCGAAAATGAAAGAGCAACAAGGCAATGGAGTCGTGGAAATGGGGGGGGGGGGTCCTTCAATGCGTGATTCTGTACTGTTCCTGGTTAGAATTGACAGGCACACAGGCGGCACAGGATACAAGCAGCCAGGACACAGCGTCAAGTGCCTCAACAGTTTGGCAACACAACAATTGAGTTTGTCCTCCAACGTTCGCGGAAATGGAGGCGGCAATGAGGGTGGTTGGGTGTCACTGCTGTTGAAACATTTAATTTACTGGAATTTGGCGCGATGTGTGTAAGCTTATTAACAGCTTTTAAGGGATCAGCGGGGAGTTGGAGACGGAAAAAAAATTATGGGGATAACGGAGAGTGAGGGAACTTGCGCGCCTGTTTTTCTATGCAAATTTCATTTGTTTTTTGGGTGCTGGGCACAGATGTTGGCTTAATAAAGTTATAATAAAGGTAGCTTAGCTGACGGCAGCTGTGGAACAATGGATTTGATGCACATGGCAGTTATGCTATTACAATTATACGAATACAGGACTCTAAAGGTTGCGGGCTTGATGCTTAATGCTTGAACTGATTTCTAATCTACTTTTCTATCAATTACATTCCATTTGCTAACATCTTGGATTTTCAGTCAATCTTAAGACGCTTTCAAGTTCAACACCAAGTCCCTTCAGTCATTATTTAGACTTCCTTGCCAACCGAGAAAACTCACACACATTTATACATCGAGACAGATTCACTCGGAGCAAACAGAAAATTCAGATTTAATTGTCCCGTGGGTAATGGTTGGGCGGGAGCATGGAAAAGGCGGTGGAATGCCAGTCCAAGACAATGCAAATATATATCCCTATACAAATATAAATTTCAAGTGACTTCAGCCACAGAACTGAGCCAACGTCTTTTGTGTGTTCTTAACTTTTTTTCTCCAACAGCAGCAGCAATGAAGGACAGCAGTAACAGCATCTCGTCGAGCAACACAGCAGGGATGCCATGCTCAACGGGAGGAGCAGTAGCGTCAGCAGGGGTAACCACCAGCAATGCCACGCCCAGTGCGCCTAGTACGCCCACAACAGCAGCAGCAGCAGCAGCAGCAGCGGCGGCAGCAGCATCTGCTGCAGATCCAACCGCAACGAATCCGCAAAATCCGCAGCAACGCAGCAAGAGCAACATCCATGAGCTAAGAAATCAGGACTACGTCAGTCGTTTAATGGCAGCCACACCACCGTATTTGTATTCCGCACCCGTGGGACCAAATAATTTCTTTTTCAGCGATATGCTGCGTTCCTTGGTGCAAGCGCGAAATAATGAGACGGCGCGTGTCTTGCAGCTGCAGCAGCAACAGCAGCAGCAGCAGCAGCAGGCACAGCAACAACAGCAGCAGCAACATCAGGCCGCCTTGGTGAGGCGGCCAAGAAAACGCTCCTGGTCGCATCGTCCATACTACGAGCAATTGCGGGAGCGACGCGATGCAGAGGAGAAGCAGCAGCAACACCAGCAGCAGCAGCAGCAGCAGCAGCAACATCAACAGCATCAGCAGCAGCAACATCAGCAACTTCAGCAGCAACTGGTGCCGGAGAAACCTCTAGAGCTGACCAATAAGGCAATGACACCCTATGGCTATGCCAAAATGGAAACCAAACCAGGTGCTATGGGTATAACACCGCCAACGCCAACGACGGCACCACCAACGGCTGGCAATAAGACTGGTGGTCTGGGTGGTGCCGTCGACACTAACCTGCAGGACAATACACCGCCGGCGGCATCGTTGCCACCACAGGATTTGGTCCTGCCGCCACCACCACCGGTTTGGTATCCACCACTTTATGCACCCTACGGCATCGATCCGTTGCACTTCTTCATCGATCTTCGCGTTTCCGGACATATATACGATAGAAAGAAGGAGAATGTCTCACCGCTTTCGAGTAGCAATAATGCACTTGCCGAAGAAGGTTCACCCGGCTCGTGTTCCAGCTCGGGCGCCACTTCCGCTTCCGGTTTGGCCAGTAATTTGCTGAGCAAACAGCGTCATGGCTCCGCCTTCACTGTACCCATACCCAAGGCGGCCCAAAACGATGCCATCAATCTGTGCGCCAATGCGGCAGGATCAAACGCCGGCGGTGGTGGTGCAGTGACCACCAGCACATTGGGCAACAAATTCGAGCACTATGCCAAATACTATGATCTGGGCGAGACTAAGGAAAATCAACCGTCCAGTACGGCTGCTAATCTTTCGGCAGCCGCTGCTGCCGCTGCTGCAGCTGCAAACTTATCGAAATCGGGCGCCAGCTATATGTTGCAACATCTGCCACGCCTTTACAGTCAGTTTGCCGCCCATCAGGCGCAGGTGCAGAGTCAGGATATCGATGCCAAGTCGGAATCGGCATCGGTTAGTGCCTCACTTTCGGCACCCGATCTTTGCGATGAAGATTCACTGGAACGAAATTCCAGTGATACGGGTGCCGGTTTGGAGGGAACGAGCGGCAATCAGGGCAATTGTGACATCGATGTGGAGATCATTGACTCCATCAAGTATCGCACGGATGGCGAGAGCAGTCGATGTTCCAGCAATGACGAGGCTTCCATCACGCAAATCGATTGAGGCTACTTATTTAAATAATACGAATAAAGTTAATGTGTCCATAATATGATCATTGTTTATTTCATTTTCTACAGAAATTGGTGGTTTTGAGAAGGTAAGTAACTTGAAGAATAAGAAGAAACAGTTACGCGCTCAATAAATGCTTATACAACAAAATGATAGAGATCTATCAAATCAACGTTTCTTTGCAAATAAACATGACAGCTTGTAACTGAAACTGTGGCCCAAGTTGAAGTTTCCCTGCCCCTAGAAATATGCAACGGTAAAAGTAATTTCATAAATCATTTCACGCCGTCGTCGTCGCCTGTTGGTTCATCTTCCACGTATTTGCTGCCTTAAGGCATTTTTTAAATGTCGTTGCACGAATTGTCGAGCTTCAGGCCCACCAACGTTGGGCGCCACATAAAAAAGGAGCCTTCATCATACCGCCACCGAGCATTACACGCCTGACTACGCTTTGTGTAAATTAAAACTGCTGCCGGCTGCTGCTGCTGACGATGACAATGCCACCCAATTCCCGCCACAGTTCTCTTGCATTCCTCGTTTTTTTTTTTTTTTTATTCTTTTTTCATTTGAGCCCCACAGGATATTAATTTTTACACCATTCATTGATTTTGTTTGCTACCCGGTTGCTTAATGAACACATTGCAATGCAAAACGGTGGGGGCGTGGCGACTTGTGCGTTCACCAGGCTCGTTTCCGTTTCCGTTTTTATTTATGTTGCTTCTTGTTTTCCCCCCCCCCCCCTTTAACATTGTTATCAAACGTATGGATTTTCATGAGTTTGCAAATTTCTGCACATTGAGGCAGAAAAAGTGCACTGAAAGCCAATCAAAGCAGCAGTAACAAAACAAAAAAGTGAATAAAAAACCAACACGAGTACAGTCTGAATCAAAAGTGTCGATAAAAATTTGCATGAACATCGCTAAGAGAGGCGGGGCCAAAAAAAGAAGAAGCAAAGTGGGGGTCTCATCATCATCATCATCATGATTGTGTAATCAAAGTAAGTAGCAAGAAGAGATAGCAGCGAAATTGAAATTCAACCTAATTGCAGGAAATTTATAACTCAACTTAACAGCTGACAGATTTTTCCCTTTTTGCTGCCGCGGGGATTTCTATGCGGTTAGAGGAGGGTCCTGTCATGAATACTTGCGTACTTTTGTTATCCTCTCGAAATTCATAAATCTTGGCAGACGCTCATAATTCATGCAACAGTCGACAATTGGCAGCGGTTTCCACTCAAGCCCGATGGGGATGATAGTGGGTGTGGGTAAGGATATACCAACCAGCAATAAGATCAACTTGCGGCTGTAAACAAAATTTTACCAATGACAATTCGGGCTAACTGGCAACGAACAAAAAAAAAAAAAAAAACAGGAAAATACTTCAAGAAAACCCGAAGAAGCGTTGAAAATCCTTTGGGCGAAGATGGGGTGGAGTTTCTTTTTTAACAAACAATGAATGCAGCATATCCCAAGGGGACAAAAGTACTTGGGCGTGTTGACAGCTTAAAGCTTTCCCCTTAATTGATAGATTTGTTTGTCTAACGCGCAAGGAAATTAAAGAAGACGTGAAAAAGAGTTATTGCATAGGGTGGAATGGGATTATTCAATGGTACTGTCTCTCGATATTATATTACTAGCTTATTTTAATTATTGTTATAAGTTGTACCTGCAACAACTAAATTAACTTTGAAAATCCGAATTTCTGATTAGGTTTAAGCCTACTTTAGGAAGAAACTGAACCCCAATCACAGAAAAACTAGTTTTTGTAATTCAAAAATTACCTAAAACCGAAACATCTGGCGCCATCTATGGATTAAGTTAGCACATGGCAAGCCGTTACAGCGAGCGCCATCTATGACTTAAGATACTGCACACGAAACCGTTACATCGAGCATTTAAAAATTTATCGACGGTCAATGCTAGCCATGTTAAATTGCCCGCATGGGTAGCACTTAATTGGCGCGCCGTTCAAAATATTTCTTTATCAATTTTCATTTGTTCCTTTTAATTTTCAGACACTAAATACATAAGTAAATTCGAGCAACTACGAACTTGGTCCCAACTTGGCAAACAAATCAAATCAGACTACCTTAAGGCAGTCTTGCTTTTACCACCAAAGAGTTTTATTTGGCCTTCGGCAAATTATCATGTTATTGTGAGTGCTCGCATTTTTTTTGTCTATTTGTTCTGCTTTTGTTGTCTTTTTTCACTTTTTTGACTTTGCTGTTGTATTAAATTCATGCTTGTAAATGAGCTCGAAATGCTGATTATATTAAGAGAGGAACGCGCTTTATTTGCTCATACATATTTATGAGAAAATTTTCCAGATAGCGATATGACTTTTTTTATTTCTTGTTTATGGTATTTATTTAGTTTATTTTCTTAATCCAAAGTTACTAATTGTGGCAGCACGCTTATTACAAATATGATGATTAAGTAACTTAAAAAATAGTAAAATAGTTTTTGTATACAATGTATTGTAGAAATATTTTTAAATGCGTATTTGATCAGCGAAAATTCCAGCAATAACTGGGGAGGGTTCAAAGTAAAAAAAAGAATACAAGAAAAGAAGATAGGCGAAAACGAAGACGCAAAATCAAAGGCAAATGTAATGTAAACGGGATCATTTTGCGTCAAAACAAAGTGGGGCTAGGTGCGAGTGGGATGGTGCTATACAGGACCAACGAGGAAGAGAGAGAATAAGCGACAAAAGTGAGAGAGAACCCCACTTGAAGAGAGAGAAAGAGCAAAGAGAGAGAATAAGAAGAAGAGCTGCCGTTATTTGTTTGACATTTATCAAAAGCAACAATAACAAGAAACTAAAACAACAAAAGCAGCGACAGTGCGGGCAAGCGAGATGGAGGTAGTCATTTGTTTGACATTTTTAAGAAACAATATTAAGAATATCAATAAAAGAAAATTTTACCAATCAGATTATAAGAACAATGACTTATCAAAAACAACAACAATAAAACTATAACTTAACTTTACAGAAAAGCAATTAAAGCAAAATTTAAAACAAAGCAATACCAAATGACACTCTGAAATCAAAAGCAAGTAAGCATAGCAACAAAATGCACAATAAAAATTTACACAATACCAAATGTACAACCAAAATTAAACCAATAAGTTGAAAAAAAAACTAAACGATGAAAAGAAAACGACAAGTCAGCACCAAAAAGCGTCTAAGATAAATGCCATAAAAATAAACAAAGATTAACGAACAAGAGTAGATGGGGGAAATCGTAGACTTCTATGCAATTTTCCGCCTATTTTTACGCGCTCTTTATGCGACGAAAGGCAAGAGAGAGAGAGCGGGAGAGCGTGCTTAATGCAACAAAATATTAAACATGGCTAAATGCGTCCAACCGCCCGCCACCCACCGTTCCGCCGCCACTCCCCCTGCCCTTCATCACTTTTCAACGACCTCAGCTAGACAATACGGCAAACAGAGGGAAGAGTAGAAGGGACAAAAGAAGACGATGAACAGGCACCGTGGAACGAAAATGCAAATGGCAATGGGATAAAACAATTACTAATGTGCATATGCTTTCCGATCAATCAATGGATACAGTGGACATGCAAATAGGAAAGGTACGCAGATTTGAAATTCTAATTATCCAAAATACGCACCTATACAAAATCCAGAAAACTACAGAATACACGGATGGACCTCAGGTAGGCTAAATATGTCAATTGAATATATTAAAAGCTAAAGATCTAAAGATCTAAAGATTGCATAGATCTGCAGATCTGGGAAAACCTATTTATAAACCAGATACATAACATTATTTCATTTCCACATTCATATGCCATTTTTTGCAAGCCTTGTTACACTGTGCACCGCATGAGCTACATTTTTCTTTGGCGTCCCATCAACAACATTTTGGGGCTATATACCCACCGATTCGGATCCACATCTCTACACCTCTGGCTGCTAAAAATGTTTTTGTTAATGCCTTTGGATTTTCGCTTTTCTGTATCTTTAATTGTGTGTATTTCTCTATGCAGTGCCGCATTTGATCGCTTTGTCTTCACTTCATTGAAATTTAATACAGCCGTCGGCACAATTCACAGGTTCGGAACATTTAGGCAGACAAAATGATAACTTCGCTTTTATAATTGTTTATTAAGGTGTTATTTCGAAAAGGGTTATTTTTTATAAATACCATTACAAAATGTTAGGTAGGATAGGATAGATATCCTATTTTCCAACTACACATTGGAATTTTCCCACTCAAGGTCAAAAGTGTCTTAAAGACTTATCCAACCAGAAGGTATAGGACGTCCTAAAATGTAAAAATATGAGATTATAAGGTTATGATAACAAGGTTTCATACACTTTTCCCATCCCTTATGGGAAGTTCGCTGGCTACTCACACAGATACTGTAGCTGATATCTTCAATACGATTCCTATGTAAACTGTGTGTGATGTGATATTGTGTGTGTCTTTTAATTGCATTCAATTTCGGTGCTCGGCATTTGCATATTTCTAGTCCGATTCGAAACTACATGTGACATTGGACGGGTTGATGGTGATAGTGGCGATGATGAAGATGGTTTGATGGTTCGGTTTTGACGGGATGGTTTCGTGGGAGTGCGGATGCGTATGGCGATGGCGATGGGAATGGGAATGGGAATGGGGATGGGGATGAGGATGGTGCTGTTGTGGTCTGGGGTTGTACATGGCAACAGAAAATTGGTCGGGTTTGTTTGCTTTATTGCTCCACTTTTGCTTGTGACTTTTAGTGCCCTGGCCGCTGTCGCTGCTATTTGATTTTCACATTTTTCTTTATTTTGGTATCACATGATTATACAAACATACTCCACACTCAGATACAGATATGTATACCTGCGGCTTTTATGTGTGTCCGTGTGTGTGTTTGTTCGGTGGAAAATGTCTTTTTCGAAACGTTCTTTTTGTTTTGTTTCATTTTTTTTATTTGGTTACTTTTTAGTTTCGCTTTTCGAGTGACTGATCTGTTGATCTACACATTTGTCGCTGTCGTCGTCGTTTGCGCTGCACAGCAACAACATGCGCATAGTGACGTCAAAGTTTACCTTCATTCTTTTGTTATCTGCAAATATTAAGAATTCCAAAGTAGTGCTAATGATGTCGATCAATTAATGCTCTTCTATAGCTATTTCCCTATTCTTCCCCTATTCCCTATTCTTATCATTTCACTGAGTCGATGATAAAATATGTACATAATTGGGTATTGCTATGCGCTTCAGATTCCTCTATTACGTTCAGAAAAGTTATCATTTGCATTTCGAACGATTACAAAGCAAAAATAAAACCAAAACTTGAATTAATTATAAGTGCGCGATATTAAAGGTTATGTTGAATTTACAAATTTTATAGGGTAAGGAATGTGTGATACAACTAAATTGTTAAATCACGTGTTGTTGTTTGGTCCGACGAGTTCGGAAGCTATGGTCACTCTAAAGCATGCTCTTTCTAAGCTTTTCCGCTCTCTTTTAGCTCTCTTTTGACTCTGGCTTGTTGTGCTTTTTTTGCACCTGCTTAACTGTTTTTGTTTTTTCCCCGTTTTAAGCGTTGTTTTGTTGGGGCGCAGGGGCGGGTTGGTAATGTAAGCCCCCCATTAACGTTGCCATGGTTCTAACTGGTTTTTTGAAATTCCTTCGCACTGCAATTTCACTTGCCCATTGGTATTTGGCCCCAGAGCGAGTTGTATAACTATTTATGTGAGATCGTGTATATAGACCAGGCGACAACAACTACAGTACGGCCTCCGAATAGCAATTAGGTGTGAAACTTATTGTAGCTTAAATATTAAATGTTCAATGATTTATTTAACTTACTGTTATAGGTTAGTTTTTCTCAGTTTATATATGTTATGATTATTACATAATCTTATATTTATTTATTGCCAATTAAAGCAGTTTCCACTGTACCACAACGATAACCGCATGGCAAATCAAATGAGAGAGCCAAAGAGAGTGACACAAACACAGTGGCGTCGCGTAAAAAAGTTGTGAGTAAACAATTGGGGCCGCTCTCTAGCGTCTCTCGACTCACATCTTTGCGAGAGTTTGTTTATGCGCCGTTTGTCCCACATAATTTTTGTTTGTTAGTTTTTCTCTAGGGTTGTCATATTTCAACAAAAGTAGACCATTTCTATATATAAATGCTTATTCTTATTGCGACAACATGAGTACATGTGTATGTATCATTAGGAAGTGATCGAGAATGTTCATATGAATTATTAATTTTACAAAAATACTTTAGATTGCCAATTTTTAGATTTGTATGTATTAAATATTTAACTTTGAATATTACCTTTTGAAAAAGAAAACTTAAAAAAAAATCAGTATGACAACCATATTTTTCAGCTGCTTCTACACGAGCTTCTGCTTTGGTTTTTTGTGTGTGAGTGTTCTATTTTCCAACACACACGTTTTTCGTTTTCGTTAAATTCGCTCTTCTCTCTATCTATCTCTTTCGCGTATTTTTGGCCAAAGCCACGTTGTTGGAAAAATGCTTGTTGGAGGCGAAAAACCGGCCGGAAAATTGGGAAAACAATTCCTATTGGAGTTACTCGAGATCTTTTCTCTTTCTCTCTCTGCGCGCTTGTGTTGTTCCAGGCAATTATCAAAATTTTGTATATTTTTTTTGGATGACAAACGAAACGATAAGAACATGCCTTCTTTCTTTTTGTTGCTTATCGTCTTTCTGACTTTCTTTAGCTTGCCTTGTTTTTTTCGTTCAGCTCTCTCACCGTTTTCCATTCTCTAATTAACACGTTTGCATTACAATTTTCATGAATAGAACAAAATGCGAAGAGAGTTACCAAAACTAGAGCGATTTTAAAAATACAAGGCAAATACGCACGCAGCGTAAAAACAATAACGGCATTCCTATCTCTCTCTCACTCGTTCTCACCTAGTAAATGCCGATACATTGTATTTTTGTTATTTGCGCGCGGGTGGGTACCGATAAAAACAATAACAACAAATTCAGAGAGATAAAGAGAGAGAAAACGCGAGTGTGATTGACTTTTTCGCCGCTGCGTGTGACATATGTTCACCCACACAGAAGCGGCTTAATACAGTGTGTATCATTTATGTAAATGCGACGAATACCTTTTGCCGACAATAAATACGAGGGCACTGTGAGCTAAAAATGTGCTCTACTCTGCATGAATATCATCTATCTTTGGTTTCATCATTACTAGTTACTAGTACTAGTTGCTAGCAAATATAATAATGTATGTATGTATACAAACATTTTTATCATACCTAAATAATACAATTTCAAGCAGTTTTATTGTGTAGTTCCATAAAATTGTAAAATATTGTAATATTATTAAAACTAACTAAATTCGTTTTTCTATTGAATCACGTTTGCGTTTGTTCTTTAATATGTTCCACTGTGCAAGAACAACAACGCGAGGTAACTGTAAGCGCTGCATCTTCTTCTTTCGCTACTTCTACGTTTTGGCAACAACAAAAACCATGTGTTTGCCACGCGCTCATTGCGCTCTTGTACTCTCACAGCGAGAAAGAGAGCGCCGCTCTCTTCTATGCCATGTGTTTTCCGTTGTTTTGCTGAGTTTCAGAAACAAATCAAAATCAACAAATTGCAACCATTTCAATCAATTAGCCGTTTGAGCCTTATGTTAATACGGCAGCACGAAGAATATCAGCAATGGCAGATTTAAGTTTTACACACGAAATATTCTTCGACTGAAAAGTAAGGGAACAACTGTGTGTGTTTTTGTTTTATTTGTTTTTTTTTGGTACGCTTTTCATTGTTGTTGTTGTTCTGCCTCAGCTGACGCCGCCGCCGTCTGCGCTGCTTGTCTGCTTGACGTTCTCGCGTTCGCCTCCGCATTAATTTTTTTGCCTTTCAGCGCAGCGGACGTGGGAACGTAAAGTATTTACGAAAAAAGAAACCCCCCCAAAAACAATAAACTGCAATAAGTAAACATAAGCAAAAACAAAAGTAAAGACTCCAAAACAAGCCAAGCAAAGCTAACGAAACGTCGCCATTGATAAACCAAAAATAATTCAGTAGGTATGCCAAACCATTTTTTTTTTTTTACAAGTGTATTTGTGTTTAATTCATTTGTGATAATTAATAACATAATCCAAAACAAAAAATTGCAAGTGCCGTCATTCACAAAAAGATAAAAGAGAGAGTGCGCTTCAAAGCCCAAAAACAGTGAGTGCCAAAAAAACAACAGAAAAATAACAGGGAAAGCAGCAACAACACATAAAACAACAAAAAGCTTAAACAACGTGGTAAACAGCAAATATTGAAGGAGTATTTTTAGTGCTGCCCAACGTATGTGTGTGTGTGTGTTTGTGTGTCACCAAATGTGAGTGTGTGTCCCCCGCTATGTTGTTGCTGCTGCTGCTTCTGTTATTTCCACTTCTTTTCACGCCCCCCGCTTGGAAGACGGGAAAATTGGAAACTGGAAGCAAGCGAAATTATCAATGATCCCTTACAACAAAAAAGGATAGGGGCGTTTCTACAAAAAAGGGGGCGGGGCACCCGCATGAAAAATTAAAATAAACCAAGCCACAATTGTTAGTTAAACGCAATATTTTTCAAACTACCATACACAGAGAATGAAAACAAAATGTAATAGTATTTTTAGACCAAATAGCAGAATTTAAAAGTCAAAACAATGCCACCATTGGTATTTGAAGAAATTGAAAATAATATAAACGCAATTTTCGAATCTTTGAGATTCTTTCTATCAATCATTTGGAAATTAAATCGTCGCCACCTGTTGGCCTTTTATATAAGCACACTCGCACACACACATACTCATGCAATGAACGCATATCAATCAAAATCTGGGTTATTTGCTCCTCTTCGACTTCAATTCTAATGCAAATCCCATGCCGAATGTTTGACACCCTTTTACCTAAGCATATTCTACCCCGAAAAGTGAATGTTTGCGCTTTACAATTTACAGCAACTACTGGTGGACCTAACTATGATGAATTTCAAAAGATCCCGCCTATAGAGCTTTCGGAACCACAAATTTATGTTGTGTATATATACTGTTTGAATTATCTCTTTGTTATTTGAAAAACACGTTTTTTGAGGTTTTAATGATTTTCCACTGTAATCCACTTTGGTTTGTTGTCACTTTTTTCTCGGTTTCGCGTTGGCCTGTTACCCTTACATGCGCACACAAATCTACACACGAGCGCGGTGTGTGTGTGTGAGTGTGTGTTGAAAGGGGGTTGGGGTAATGGGTGGGGAGGGGGTGTGCGTCGCGGCTGCGTCAGCAAGAAAATGTTCTGGCAGAGAAACGAGGCGCAGAATATCGACAACGCTTTGTCGTTGATTATACCCTGTATTTTATGTTCCATAGCGGTATATTAGGCAGATATAGCTATGCTGGTTTATAATTAGCATAATAAAGCATAAAATTATAACGATTAGTAGTCGTTTACATAATAAGCTATCCCGAATTTGGGATTTCTAGCAGTTACAAACTGATTTTTTTTTTTTTTTTTTTTTTTTTTTTTTTTTACGATGATGTTTTTATTATTTGATCAACGCACTGTTACCCATGCGGCAACTTAATTTGATCTGCTTAAATTATTTTAAATTAATTGTCTTGGTTACTTAAGACTAACAGATTTTTAATCCTAAAAAAGATAGGGAGAATTATAATAGTTGATATAACATAGTAATTATTATTTATTTGATTATTCTAATGAATTTTAAAACTAAGACTTTCTAGGTCAAAACCAGGTTAGGGAGGTCATGAGGGTGGTGTCGCTTGAGTCTTCTTTTGACTCTAGTCCGAGGGTCAGCATTGACCACAGCTGCAGTTCCTAGCTTCCTTGCTAGGCTGTTGGGGTGTACAAGTTACAAACTGATGATCGCGATTGGTTTCTATGTAGGGTATGCTATGTTTGATCGACAATACACGTTACTGGTTTTATTTTGGCGTCGTTGTTGTTATTGCTCCTCTTGCATATTTCATGTGTGAGTTGCGATCGTGTGATTTGTTGCTCTCCTCTTCTTCCCTGTCTCTCCGGCACTCACTCACTCACTCTCCCTCTCTCTCTCTCGCTCTGTTCCTCTCTCCCTGTTGCTCTCCCTGTCTCGCTGCCTTTCTCTATCTGACCGAGACGCTAATTTGTTGTTGCTAGTGGTGCTATATAGCATATAGCGTTCGTGTCTTGATAAAGCGACCTCGCCATTGCCTGCCTTCTTTTCTTCTTCTTGTTGTTGTTGTTGTTGTTGTTGTTGTTGTTGTTGTTGTTGTTGTTGTTGTATTTTTCCCTCTGATAGTTAACCGTCTTCTATAGTTTGTAAAATTCAGTAGTATCATCAATTGGAATGACGAAAAAACTTAGCTAGCACTTATGCAGATTGTGAAGATCACGTGGAACTAGTAGCTTTAAGTTTGGGTTTAGGGTTCATAAGCAAGCACTCTGTGCAATTAGCACGGCGATTATGCAACGAGCATTCAAGAAAATCCAATGAATACTTCAGACTTTCAAAGCTTTTTACGTTGTGTGTATTGTTTATTGTTTTTCCTACCATTTGTTGTTGTAGTTTTTTTTTTGGTTGCGTGTATGCGTGTGGCGGCAATTTCCGACTTAAAAACCAATTGCAAATTGAAATTCCTTGACGCTGGGCGGGATTAAAAACTAATTGAATATCGGCCGTAACATTTCCGACGTTTCGGGGGCGGCAAGTGGGTGGTTTAGTTTGGTGGGTGGTGGCGGTGGCGGACGTTTGGGTGGTTGTCGGCGGCACGCAAGACGCTCACCGCTCAAAAACAACAATAAAGCCGAAAAACTCGTGCTGCCCAAGTGGCTTCTCTCTATTTCAGCGCGTGTATTTAGGGTTTTCTCATAGCTTCATTCCAGTTGGATCTAGTTTTTTTTTTTAAGTTTTAAAGGTACTACACAAATTTAAATAATTCTTCAAAGCAATAAACATTTTGTATTAGTATGACAACCATGGGCAACTTACTAGCTCTTGTAACACTTATAAAATGATTTTTTTTAGCTCTATTTGCACTAAATTTATATTACTTTTAAAATGGAATTGCTTGACAGCTATTCATCTGACCGCTGCTGTTGAGGCGTGTGGTGTGCTTTTTTTGAGAACCTCAGCATAGAAGGCAAACTGAGGCTGAGGCGTTGCTTTTTCTGTTTGTTGATTACATAAAAAATGAAAATAATTATGTATGTATGTACAAATGGTGTGCGTGTGTGTGAGCTGGTGTGTGTTGGTGTGCTCAACTAAAACACACTGACAACCAAGTTGTTAGCGCGATAAGATATAGCGACTGACTATTAAAACAACAACTAAACGGCGGCAATAGTGCGCAAAATGCAAACAAAAAATAAACTAAAAAAAAAAAAAGAAACTAAAAGTAGCAACAGGAGACGACAACTTTGTTGTTTCGTCGTCGGTTGTTATACAACAGCAAAGGCGGAGAAAATAGAGCGACGCATCTGCATCCAAATTAGAATTGGAATTCGAATTGCAATTACAATCGTATTGAAAATAGAAGCAGCGGAAATAGCAGGTCAAAAGCACGCTTAGCAACATGTTAGTTTATAGAAATGTATCAATGGTAAATAATAAATTAAGATATTAATCCGCATATTCAAGATATCAAATTTGAGTATACATATATTGTTTCAACCATCATGGCATATTTTTTGAATGAATAACGAACTCTGTACTACGCGTACTGCAATGAAGACTCATAATTGGTTTTTGGATTTCACTTTGCGGCGATATATTCGTACATATATTTTTCGATTTCATTTTCAACTCAAGGGAGCATACATATTTTCCATTTGTAATTGTTTAGAATACACCTGTTTCCCACTCTGCGCCCATTCAGACCAATATGGAATGTTTTCCCAGCTGTTAGCACATGTTCACATGTTCGTTTTTCACTCAATGCCGAGCAAATGCAGTATGCAAATTAATATAAGAGAAAATAATACAACTTTAATCGTTAGCCAACAGTACGAATACGTAATGCCATACGACCTGCTCCTATTTCCATCAATTATCAATCCATCTATTTAACCAAATGTTTACCTCGAAAAAATAACGTGGCATGGTACTCCATATTAGTTTTTTTTTTTTCTTTCTTTTATTGTATTTTCCTGCTCTCCATCATCTACGAATGTGCTAATTAGTGGGAAACGTTTAACGTACGAGTCTGTGTCAATTGGTTTAAGTTGGTTGATTGAAGGGCAACCCACTGTGCCTGATGCCCACTGTACGAGTGTGTCAAACAAACAAACAAACGAGCACAGTGTTTGTCGAAAGTTTTCATCCCATTGCTAACCATTCGCCAGCACGCACTGTTTGGCGCACAGTGGGCACTCGCTTGAAACGACATTAGTTAAAGTGGTTTGGAAAAAACCAAATTATGATGGTGAATGAAGCTGTTAGTTAAAATAGTGGCTAACTGTACAAAGCATTTACAACGTGAAGGGACAGTGTTATGGAGAGTCCACTGTAGTTTGTGATGCTTTAAAATGTGGATTTCAATCAATTTTCAACCATTTGCTGATATATGTGTTATGCATGGATGGTGACACTTTGGTGGGCTGTGTGAGATGCAATTGTGGCATTCAGATTTCAGTTAGGGTACAAGTATGCTCCCTTATTAAGCCGCATCACGTATACGCCACCGATGCACATCGTTCCCGCTGTTATCAGCGATTGCTGGTTTTTCTTCTTCTTTTTTTGATTTTTTTTTTTGTATTTCAGAACGAACGTTTTCGCCTGCTGCCCACAAAAGGGTAAACAACTTTTGCTCTGTCAACACCGAACAAACTCATTATTCATTATTATTTTTTCCCCCAGGCTTTTGTTGTATGCACACATATTGTTTTTCATTTTATTATTATTATTCTTTTTTTTTTTAGCTTTTTCGCGAGGGAAATGTGCGCTTTGGCTATATTTAGTTGTATTAATTGCGGTTGACCCAATTTGTTGTTCTTGCACAGGCGATTCCTTGTGTAATTGCTTAGAGCAAAAACAAAGAATAAAAAAAAAAAAACAACAAATTATAGAAAAATAGTAAAAATAAACTGAACCAAACACAGCAGACGGTGAAATGCAGATGTGCACGAGGAAAAGCCAAAAAGAGCACATGATGGGTTTATTTTGGTTGAACGACGACGAAATCAATTGAAATTGAAATTTTTCGCCGACCACAAGAAGTCGAGTAAAATCGAGCTGAATAAAATCGAAATTGTCAGTCGAAGGAAAGGTAGAGTCCGTAATTCGTCGTCTCAGATGATCATCGAGGTGATTTTTTTGGTTTTTTTTTTTTCGTTGCTGTATTTGCGGGGATTATCGGGGACTGTAAGTTGGCCTGGCAACAGCGAAAAAGACCTAAATGCCAAAGCGACAAAACAGCAAACAAAATGTACTAACAACATGCCTGCATAAACACATAAATGTATGTAAAGAAAGGCATTTGCGGGCATTAAGTACATATATACTTTCGATACTACACCACTTAAATTCAATTATTAAACAACAATAAAATAACCGCAAGAAAGTCATCAAGTATAGATTTTAAATCTATGTTTCACAAGGGTTTATTTAAATCAAATATTAACATTCGTATTTGTTTGAAAACTGTAAAAAAGGCATCAATATGGTTTATGATGCATTTTCATCATAACTTAATGCACTTCATCTAAGTTTGTGTGATTACAAAGTGCTGATTATAGTTAAAGTCGCCGTCATATTAACCGCAATTGTACGCAGATTTGTATACAGCTACATTGATACATGTACATATGTACATCTATTTATTATACATATCTACACATACAAAATATATACTTGCCTAACATGCATACATTTATATTTAGTTCTTTCTTTTGTTGTCTCTCCTGCTGCAGTTTTCACCGTCTTCTGTTGCCCATTCCTCCGGTTTCTTTTTAGCTTTTTGTGTCTGTCTGTCTTTTTTTGGCGTGCCCAAAAAGCCGGCAAACTTCGTTTTTATTTACGCTCTTTTCTTCTGGCGCTTAATGCTCTTTGAAAGGCGCGCTCTCGCTCTGTGATTTTCTCTTTTCTTCTTCTTTTTCTTGTTTTTGGCTTTGTTTTTTTTTCTTGGCGTTTTCATTTTCAATTTCGTTGTTGTGCGTGCGCCGTGGAATGGGGAAAAAGTTGTATAAATTTATTTATATTTTCAACAAATATAGGATGATACATAAGCGGTCGTCGTTGTTCAATTTTCCGCTGCTATTGCTAAAATTAAATATGGTTAAACAGCAACGCCGAAAAGCAACAAATGCGAAACTAAAAACAACTCAAACAAAGCGAGTGCACTGCGAGAAACTTATGTATATTATTCGGTCGTATGAAGGAAAGTAAAGAACTTTGGAATATTTATGTGCAAACAAAATGTAAATAAAAACGCAATGAATAGATTTTATAACAATTATCAAATGCATTATATTTTAAAAATTTATTGCATTTTTTTCAGTGCGTTGCTGCATTTGATATTGTTGTTGGTATTGGAATATTTGCGTTCGCTTAATTTATTTAGTATGTGTGCGTTTGGGTTTTGGCTTCTTGTATTTCCTGCTTTATCGCTCACCTCTTTGGCTCTCTTCTCCCCCTTCTCCCCCACCCCTTCTCGCCCTGTTTTTGTCGCACGTGTCGCTTTAGATTGTGCTTTTGATTTTTTTTTTTAATTTTGGCAAGCGGATAAATCGCTAGCGTTATATTCATTAATTTAATTATGCAGTTAATCAACTATTGAGCTAGTTTTTCTTATTAGGAAAGTAAACAAATGTTTGCGGTGTTTTTCTACGGCTTTTAATTATGACGTGTAGTTTTAGTTGTTAATATACGAATTTTGTCGTGTGCGACTTCTAATTAATTAAATTAGGCAATTGGCTAGATTGTTTCATTTGATTTGAGTTTATTTTCATAACCGAACATAGTTCCTATGTTATTTGAAAACTCTATGAACTGTAATGAAAGCACCCATTTTTCTTCTTACCATATATGAATTGGAATTGAAGAAAATTATGACATCTTTTTTGATTGTTACGTATCTTTTTAAACTCGTGATTTTTGGCGACTTAGGTCATCGAATTTGTGTGGTTAAATGGTAAATAAATTTAGTTTTTTAGTCAGAAATAATGACGTATTTTGTTGAGCGCACATTGCTGTTGCCATTTTGTTTATTTATAAATATTTAGAGAATTGTAATAAAATACAGACTTCTGAGTCACTTTTGCTCACGCAAGAGCGCAGCAAAGAGAAGTTTGGAAGAGAGCCAATTGAAGTAAGAGCTATAAAGAGTTGTAATTTAAGCCTAGCCCAAACAGCTGTTTGTTGTGCCTTATTTTTGTTTTTGCCTTTGGCTTTTGTTGTTGCCACGAGATCCTTGCCAAAAGTTGTTTATGTTAAGGAGCAGAAAAGAAGGGGGAGAAGGAGAAAGCTACAAGGGCTGCAGACAGAAAGAGACGGGCAGTCAGCTGGCCTCCACGAGCCTCGAATTTGAGTATTTGTTTTTGTTGTCAAAGTATAAATTTATTTCGCATTTTTTGTCGCGTTTGTATTTGTTTCTGCTCACTTCAATAAATGGCAATGTCATGCGCGAACGCACAACACACATACAAATATATTGAGAGGTGTACAGTAGGCACTCGGAAATCGGCAATAGAAATCGATATGTTATTTTAAGTAAATAGACAGACTGTTTGGTTTAATTTGAACTAATTTGGCTTACAGCGACATTAAAATGCCCAGATATAAATTGAAAGCTACAACTGCTTAACAATTAAGTGATTACAAACGTTTCTTTAACTACTTTTAAATTATATTTTACTGTACCTACTCACTAGCTTGTTTACGACGCTTTGACTTTGCTTTGGCTTTTATTTATTTTTATTTATTTGTCGCTTTGCCGGCTCTCTCTGTCTCTCGTTTCTCCGCTCTCGTACACAATGAAAGCTTTGTGTGATTTTTGCCAGAGAGAGAGAGAGAGAGATAGAGCGGGAGAGAGAGTGTGTTTGTGTCGTGTGGGTGTTGCGGTGTGTGTGTGCTGTTGAGTGGGGCTGGTGGGGGTCGGTTTTTCAATTGCTGTTGCCGCCGCTTCGCTTCATTCGTTTGCCTGCTCGCGTGCTTTACGGTTCGAGATTAACGAGAAAATCTTGTAAAAACCTTTTAACAAAAAAAAAAAATACTCCATGGTATCTTAAACAAATTTGGCGAACAAAATATCTAGCCACAGTAAATGGAGAAGTCTTCAACAATTTCCTAAACATTTAAGACATTTTTTTTGCGTGCCAATAAAACGACAACGAAACTGCAAGAACGCCTTGTATGGAGGTATGTGATACTGAATCCACACAATATAAATACGAAATAGAAGAAAACAAAATATTTTAAAGCGGGCCATAAAAATAAAATAAAAATAACAAAAGTGTGTGTGTTGTTGGTTTGTGTTTGTGTGTGAGTAAAACTTAAATAATAATAAGAAATACGAATGGCAAACAAAGAGAGAGGGAAAGAGCGAGTGGAAGAGAGACGAAGGATCGCAGATTGTAATTTGAATTTTAAATTGGTTTTTTTCCAATCAAATGTACAACTTGGCATTTTGTAATCGATTTCCCATTCGAGCTATTTCATTTATTTTGCGTAATGCCCGATTTTCTATACATTCTCCGATTTCATAATCATGCCTTAAACTTAGCCACTAAATGTATAAAAATAACAACAACTAAAAAAAATGCCTAAGAAACGAAAACCACGTTGAAATTTCGTTTATATCCCTCTCTTTCTCCGGCTGTCCTTTCTCTTTGACACTGTCGTTTGGTTCTCTTCTGTCTTTAAAGCAGTTTAAACTGCTATTTCACAGTAAAAGCTCCATTAATGAACCAAAATCGCTATTTCCAAAGTATAGAAATTGTATTACCCCTAACTAAATACAACTGAACTTCTTCCCCAAGATTGATAATGAAATTAAAACTCATGAGTAATTCGTTTTGGAGCTAGATATTTTGTAAAGAGTGCAGTGCAGACTAGCTGACACACTAAAAAAATGTGTTCTCTTATCGTCCACACTATTTTTCTCTTTAACGCTTTCTCGCACACACACGTGCAATGACATTTTTTTTTTTATTTTATGAAAACGACGCGAATAAGCTAACAATAAATAGACAACAACAAAAGCGATCAACAGCAATTATAAACGCCAAAAGCGCTTTTCTAGCGGCCTTGTTGCGTTTTTCAGTGTATACAAAAACCAAAAACAAATTCAACTCAGGCGTGTACATATATAGAAAAACTTAGCCAAATTTGTACAGATTTGTTGCGTTTTTATTTATATTTATTCCAAGCACTCCACAATATCGTTTCCACTCATTTTTTTTTTTAACAAATTTTTGTTTGCCTCGATTTTGGTAAATAGTTTATGCCAAATATACATGTTTAATTCTTTGTGGATATTTATAGAATAAGCTGGATTTGCATAAAATATAATACAAATCGACATACTTGCGCAGAGTTCCAAACTTACTTTTCATTCACCCTTCTTATTGGGTTTTCAATGAGTTTCCTTTTCGATTTCATATTTTTTCATAACTTATACGCCCTGTTGTCGGTGTTTGATTGTTCTTTTCGATGATTTGACCCAGGCGTATACGTAATGTGCAAGGCAAAGCGTAAGAGAGCGTGAGAGAGAGCGCGTGAGAGCAGTCACACACACACACAGACACAAATGCGCACACTCACCGACACCAGGGCAGAATCACAGACATGGCGGCCACAACGTCAGGCATTACGTATACGCCGCGTGGTTGTCGCCATCGCATTTCTTATTTTCTTTCCATTTTATTTATTCTGATAATTTTTCTTCTTTTGTTATTGGCATTGGCTATCGGGAAAATTTTGAAAAATTTTACGATATTGACGATAAAAGTAAACCGTCTTGTTTTTAAGAAACATTAACAAAGTGTCGACCTGAAAATTGGTGGGGAAATACAACATATTCATTTTAAGCCGTTTAACAAAAATATAATGTAAGTGCCCATAATGCTTAAAGCACATGCATCATTAAACTCTGTGTATCATACGAATAACTAACAAACAAGTTATACAATTTCTTGAATACTGAAGTTATTAATGCTAAGCATTTTTCTTATCGCTGTTTGGACACCTAAAATCCGAATAAATCTGAATCGCAAACATGTATTATAAATATTTTCCCCTTCGTAATTGTTTAAAAATCATTTTTAATTCACCTTTGTTCTCTGTTATTTAAATGAATTTCAGAAGTTTTTGTTTATATTCCATCAAATGAGAGATAGCGAGAGAGAAGCAGGGCGAATAACACAAAGAAAGAAAGAAAAAAGTTCTCTCAAAAAATGCTGCTGCTGCTTTTCTTTTTTCGCTGTTTCTCGATTTTATTACACCTTCTGTTGTTGTTGTTGTGGTCATTTAGCTTTTTGCCTTCTATGCTATCTTGTTGATGGCCGGAAGTATGCAAAGCTTTTTCTCTTTCTCGCTCTTTGTTACGTTGAATGTTTTGAAAGCTGTTGCAATAATTTCGCCTATTGTTTATTGTATATTTTATTTAACACAAATCAAAATAATTAAATACACATAAACCGCAAACAAAGCATTGTAAATCAAGGCAATTGCCATTACACTTTTTTCTACGATAATTGTAAATGGAAGTTAAGTCAAAAATGCCGGCTACTCATTCTCTTTTTGGCATCTGACAAACGTATTTGCATTTTAATATACCATTATTTTTTGTTATCTCACGCTCTTCTTTTTTCGTATTACTTTTATTAAAAGAGGAAACAACTCATTTAACATTTTTTCCATAGATTTTTTCCCATTTTCCCCACTGCCATTTCAATTGGGCGACAATTTTCCCAACAACAGCAAGAAAAACGAAACATGCTGGCTGTCAATTATTTGTTTGTTTGTATTATTGAACCAGTCGCACGCTGATTACCTTACAAGGCTTAACCATTTTTCTACCGTAAGCTGGGTATCAATAGTTTTATGTAAACACCCAACAAAATTGGGTCAGAAAAATTACGAGGAATAGCGCTACTATTAACACATGATTACTTGGATATCAACTAATGAAATTAAACAGTTGCACTAAAATATGCATTAAGAATTCGTAAATAAATGTATATTCAAAGCCCCTTTCTTCCTATTTGGTTAGTATTTCTGGCAGTGTCAGTGACTTATTAATAATTGCATAATTTGCAGGGTATCAACGGGCGGTGACTCGCTATCGTCGTGACTTAACTCCACTTGCTAGTCGGTGGTTTTATTTGCTGCTAAGTGGCTCCCTTACGATTATTTTTTTTGACACGCTCATAAGCATCCGTGTGCCGCATTTGTGCACACTTTGCTACATACATATACATATATATATCATGTATCTGGATGATTCATTCTCCATCATCATCATCATGTTCTCCTCAGTAGTTTCATGTCGTTTCATTAGCTTGGCTGCTTCTATACTATTTTCTATTCATTTTTTTTTTTATTATTTTGGCTTTTGTTTTTTAGCAAGCAGTTTGCTCAGGTACAGTTACCACTGGTTTTTTGTTTTTGGTTTTTGCTGTTAATTGGCTCGCAGAAGAAAAGACCCAAAATGCAAGACTTGCACTCTCTCCTGTTCTCTTTCTGCCCGTTTCCTTTTTTTTTTGTGGGTGGATGGTTTTGGGGGGTTTCCAGATGACATTTAAAACGGCTCCGTGCTGGAGAAAGGTCTTCAGGTCACAGCCCAAAAGCTAAAAAGCCAACGAGAGAGGCATTTTGTTGACTGTGACGTTGACGTTTCTAGAACACAATACTAATCTCTCAACGTTTACAGTGCACGCTCTAAAAAATTAAAAGACAAAGTTTTTAGCGATTTTAAAGTAGATTTAGTTTGTTCAGTTAAATTCTGAATTCCAAAGTAATCAAACGAAAATTGAAAATAAACGGATTTAGCTATTTCGCGTTAGGAAAGTTCCACTGTAATAACAAACCGTAGCTGCGGCTCAAATCAAATGCGTAGCTTTCTCTCTTTTTTGTTCTCTTTCGAACACAACAATAAAGCTGAGATAAACAAATTCAAACTGAGAGCAGCGGAAAAGAGAGCCTTTCACCGGACAGAGAGAGAGAAAGAGAGGGAGAGTAAACATATGTATCGGCATTTTGCGATGGAGAGTTTTTCCAGTGCTGCATTGGCCAAAAATTGCTGTTGCTTCTCTTATTCTTATTGTTCTTGTTCATTGTTGTTGTCGCTATACGGCCATATTTGCTAATTAATTATGTCAAAGCAACAACGCACCACCTCCACCTCCTCCGTTCATCTTCTTCTTATCTCAAACACGCTGTTTTGCTCTCACTCTATTTTTTGCCGCTCTCTTGCGACGCTGCAAAATAAAATATTCGTAAGCGTCTTGTTATTATTTTGTTGTTGCTCAGAAAAAGAAATACAAAAATATAAAAAAAGCAAAATAAAAAGTTGCCAAGACAACGAGTAGACTTTCGAAAAAAAGAAAACAAAAAATTGCGTCGTTTTTGCTACAATACACGAATTCCAGACTTTACGCAGTAAAAAATGTATGACATTTGAAAGGAAATTATAAACTGACTCCTATTTAATCAGTTTCATAAGCGATTTAAAACAATAAAACAATATGCACTAACGTAATATTAATTCCCAAATTTTCCTGTAAATGATGTATCTTTTTTAACACCATTTCCATACATTTTTATTTTCCGTGTATAATAATAAATACGTTTCAAGCTGTACTTTTCATTTTGGGCGGTCAGTGTAATGACGGCGACGTCGACTGCGCTGTCGGCGTTGGAGGTCAGCGGAGCTTTGTTTTTTCGTTTTTGTTTTTAATGTTTTTGTTGCCCGTGCGTTTCGTTCTCGTGGCGTTTGTTGTGTTTTTAGCATTTACGGTTACGGTTTTGTTGTGGCGCGCACTTTTCTGCCTCTTCTTGTTCTCTTTTCCTCTCCGCCCTGTCTCTTTGCCCCTTCTTTTTCCATACGTTTTGCACATGCAAAACAATGGGTAATAATCAGGTAGGTTAGCGCAAGAAGAAGAAAAGGAAATACAGTCCGCATTCGAAGGGAGAATTTTTGATATAAATAAGATATAAAATTTAATAATCAAAATTAAAACGCGATTTGAAAAGAGGTCGAATACACAATTTGTCTCTTATATGTTTATATGTTCCTTTTATCGCGGTCCCTCTGTACTAGCTAGTAAAAGTAAATTCGCTTCTTGGACATTTCTATTGTCGAGTTTTCGTTAGTTTCCGTAGTTATTCTTGTTGTGCCTGCCCCAAATGAAAATCAATAAATAATAATACACTTTGTTGGCTGCCCCCCCTTACCGTTCGCTGTCCCCCACTTTCTGTTTAACCAACTATTCGCCCTCTCTTTTGCTCTTTAGGTTTGCGATGGCCGACAGCAAATATATGTTGCCCCTCGGGCAAAATGAATATTTAAGTTATTTGCCTTTGATGTAATAGCATGTGATGAGCAACTGACTAAATGGATGAATAAATGATGTATACATTACTCGATTACTTTAGCTAGCGATCGATCATAGATCTTTGAACTGTTCAAAACGTCTTTTGACCTTTAAACTTTATTGAGGTTTGCACACCCAATTACAACGAATCTTTGGAAATATAATAAAAATGAAGATTCAATACTTTCTATTTGATTGCTCATCGATCATTGATCTTTGGACTCTCTTTGAATTAAAGTCGAATTACTTGGAACTTTAGTTGAAGAAAATAACTATAAGGGAATATACGCCCGCATACAGAAATACTGATAAGATAATCTCCACACACATGTAGAAAGAGAGGGGGCTACAAGAACAGAGAAAGAGAGAGAGAGAGAGAGAGAGAGAGAGAGAGAGAGAGAGACAGGTTCATTATTTGAGAAAGAGAGCAGGTGAAGTGCCAACCCTGTTGGCGTCATAAAAATGCCACAAAAAGCAAACACGCGTAAATTAGAAGTAACAACAAAAAAGTATAAAAACACACAAAAAAAATTTGTTCGATTGCGTAAAATTAGGAAAGGCAATATTATTATTATTATAGAGCGGGTGCTCCGGGAAAATACCCAGTAAAGTATGCAATAAAAACGGCGAAGGACATTCAATAACAATGAAATTGAACTGATAAATAATTACGTATGCGGTTTTTCGTCGTCTAGTAAGCATAATCGCACTTTATGAAAAGTCAATTCGATGACCGTACAAAGTGCAGTAAATTGATAATTTCATCAAACAATCATTAGATCATCAACGGGTTGGGCTAAAAATACAAACTTGGCTTTAAATAGCCGGATAACCAAAAAGGAATTTCATACCTAATGATGAGGCAATCTACTGAGATTATGACAACACATAATGTTCGATGATCGCATTCTAAAGTCTTTAAATGTAATTGATGCCAGACCAACGGGTCACGATACCAATATATCACAATCGATTCTTATACCATACCAACGCTCTTGCCATATAATTTTGTGATGTAAGATCAGATTAAAACAACGGTCTTTGGATTGGTCAAGCTATAGTTAAACAGGGCGAATTGCAAACTCTGACTCAGAGCAAATGACCAAGCCTCATGTCTAAAATCATTGGCCGATGATGTAATGAACAATAACTGTGGTTTTGATAAATCATGCAAATGAACTTAGATATTGCATAAGCGGATGGTTTCTTTAGAAAGAAATGGTTATTATTATTAATAGAGTAATTAATATTTCTTAGGTTTCTGACATGGACTAAACATCTTCATTTTCATTTTCCCTTGCAGCATGTCCACAGATAATCCCACACAGTTGCTGACCACCCGTGATTTGAGCCAACTGCGTGGACATCTGCAATCCGGAACAGTAGCGGTGCCCTCCACGACCACTTCTGTGGTGGCAGCAGCAGCAGCAACAGTGGCTGCCGCCCATGGATACCGCACCATTGCACCACCCCAACAACCCGCCAACAACAGCAGCACAACAACATCTGCAACAGCAGCATCAGCATCAGCATCAGCTCAACCACCTGTAATACCACCAGTTATATCCACAAGCAATAGCAACATGCCGGCAAGTGCCTCAAAATATGTATTTCTGCAACACAATCACAATGGTGGTTTTACGGCATACGATGGCTCTGCAGCCACAACAGCGGCGGGCAGCACCGGAACTGTAGGTGCAACCAGTGGCAATATAGTACTACTGGCAGCCGCACCGCTGGAAGCCAGTTCCGGCGAGGCTTTGGTCAATGTGCGAACAACTGAAGATGATGGCGAGTTGCGTTCACTGTCCTGGCTCAGCGATACCAATTTAATTAAGGGCATTGTGACCACAACGGCCGGACAGGCAGGAAAACGTGCTGCAACGGTGGCCATCAAGTCGGCGACTGGGGCAGCAGGCACAGTAGGATCCGGTGCTCCCAATGGCAATCTGTGTATAGTCAGCGATTTAATAGAAGAGCTACCCACTAATCTGAGTGAAACCAGTGAACAGGAGTCGACCGGAGGAGCAGCAAGTGGATCGGCACCAGCAGCATCAACTGTGTACAGCACCACAACGGTGCACAAAGGAGCCAGTGGCACCACCACCGTGGTGGAGTACAAGGCCAGCAAAGCCAATCAGCAGCAACAAAATTCGCCGCAACAGCAGCAGCAGCAGCAGCAGCAGCAGCAACAACAACAACAACAACAACAACAACAACAACAACAACAACAACAACAACAACAACAACAACAGACGACCTATTTGCCAACGCCGACAAGAACCACCATGGTGGGTCACGGCTATATGCCGGTAGTGGTGAGCAGTGCCAGCCAACCCATATTATCGCCCGCCAAACAGCAGCTACCGCAACAGATTTACGTTACCAGCAATGGCAGTTCGCCAGCCGGCGGAGGAACCATCTACAAGGCAGCCAGCCAGGCACTTAGCTCGCCAACCACCAGCAGCAGCAGCAGTAGCAACACCACCACCCACCATCCGCACAAGAAATATCTGCGCGAAAAGATGCACGTCCAGATGGATCACAGCAGTCATGTGGCCTCAACCGTAACGGTGGTCAGTTCGCCAGCATCCTCGAACAATTCCTCGATTAGCAGCTCCAACACAGGCTCGGTATCCGGTTCGGGTTCCTCGACAGCGGCTGTGAATGGTGGCAATAGCCCAGTGCCCAAGACCAGTAGCTTTAGCACCGTATTCGAGGCGGTCAACTATGCCACATCGGCGGCCAGCAATAGCAGCAGCAGCAGCAACAGTACACCCAACAGTCAAGCCATACTCCATGGCCAAGAGTCGCCGGCTGTGGTGACCACAACGACATTGATCAGTGCCGGTACCCTGCCGCCGGGCTATAGCTTCGTCAATCAAGTGGCCAGCACGCCGCATGTGCTGTGAGTTTATTTAGAATCTATTCTATTCTTTAGACACCAATAACTAACGCCTTCTCTTTCAGTTCTACACCAGCGCATGTTGCATCTCCGGAGACGCCACCCGGAGCGGCTTTGTTGCCGGGAACTTATTATGCCACAAGCACCACATCAGCGGGCACAACCACAACCACTTTGCAGGCGCGTAGTCTGCAGTTATCCGTCTCGCCACCGCCGCCAAATATGACGCCCACGAGTCAAGTGCACAATGGATCACTAGGAGGAGGAGGAGGAGGGGGAGGAGGATCTGGAGGAGGAGGAGGAGGAGGAGGAGCCAACCTGCGGAGTCCTAATAGCTATGCCAGCTACGATAACGAGGATTCCCTCAAGGAATTCGATCTGGTGGTCAGCTCACGCTTGCACACAAGCACGCCGCAATATTCAGTGTCCAAAAATGGAGCCAACGGCTATGGTAACGGCAACAGCAATGTGAATGGCAGCGGAGCTGGTTCCAATACGCCGCAAAAGCAAAAGCATCCCAATAACGTGCCATACGATCCGTTAGTGCATACCAATAACAAGCCGCCATATAGCTTTAGGTGATTATATATACATAGACGAAAATTGAGATAATCGTGTTATATTTAAATGTTATCAATCAATTGCAGTTCCTTGATCTTCATGGCCATTGAGGGTTCGAATGAGAAGGCACTGCCCGTTAAAGAGATCTATGCGTGGATTGTCCAGCACTTTCCGTACTTCAAGACGGCTCCCAATGGCTGGAAAAATAGCGTGCGCCACAATCTCTCGCTGAACAAGAGCTTTGTCAAGGTGGAGAAGGCTCCAAACATGGGCAAGGGATCGTTGTGGCGTGTGGAGCCACAGCAGCGCCAGAATCTCATCCAGGCGCTGAACCGTTCGCCATTCTTTCCCAACTCGGCGGTGGATAAAATTAGTCCATCGCTTAAGAGTCCCAGTGGTGGATCCGCATACGATAGCCTCGATGGCGGTGGCAGTGGTTCCGTTTCTTCGGCTCAGCCAGTGGCTGGTGGTGCTGGAGTTCCGGCTGCCGCAGCCGTGGCACTGTCCACGCCCACCAAAAGCAATGGTCTGGCGCTGGCCAATGGTGCTAGTCAGGCCACAAACGCGGCCAGGCCGCATAGTCCCAATGGTGGTGGCAGTGGCAGTCATGCCCGTTTCGATCCCTACCTATTCCCCAATCTGTCCAAAGCTTTTCGCAATATACGCGAAGATACGGTCGGGCAGCCAATGCTGCAAGATGCCCTCGATGACGAGCTGTCCGGCGATTATCACAATAATAATAACAATAATAGTGGCAGCAAGTACAATTACATGGGTGCGAATGGGTCAGGTGGAGCTGGCAGCGGTGGTGTTGGGTCCAACGCAAATGGAGCTTCCGACGGCATCAATTTCGCGCGACTGGCCCGCGATTGCGGAGCGGACAGCATTGATGATGTGCATGCGGCGGCGGCGATGCTCTACCTCAAACACGGACCAAAGATCTATAGTGAGCCCTTCCAGAATGGGTAAGTGTCGGGCATGTACCTTTTTTTTAGTTGATCCAGATATCTAATCTACATTTGCTCTCCACAGTAGTGGCCCGGTGATAACGAGCTCGCCAAGCGAGGATCACACCTACTCGGCGGGTGGCAACAGCAATGCGGACAGCGGCTCCTCCACGCCACTGACCAATGGCAATGCTCTGGCCAGCGTGGCGCAAGCAGTGGCCCAGGGTCAGAATAACCAGGGAGGAGCTGGATCCGATAGCAATTGCGCCAGCTCGGATGCTGCCTACGATAGCAGTGAGGAGAAGTGAGTTTTTCGCAGAGGTTTTTGTGTATGTTTTTTTGTTTTAAAACCGATGATTTTTGTACCCTTCAATCAATAGTCACAACATCACGCCCGAGGAGATGGCCGATCGGCAGCGACATCGCGACGGCGTGGACGCCCTGCTCTCGCTATCCGGCTCCTCGATTGTGGAGTGCGGCTCAGTGGCCACCACACATTATCACAGCAACGGCAGCAGCGGCAGCAGCCATGGATCCCCGCACAAGCGAGCCTCGAGTCACAGTTTGGAGGAGGAGCACCTGCAGCAGCACAGGGAACAGCAGTTGCAGCAACAGCAACAGCAGCAGCAACATCATCACCAGCAATTTGGCAGCAGCCAAGCGGTCTACACCAATGGCAGTGGCAGCAAGATGGCTTTATTGAGCAGTGCTGCCGCCAATGTGGCACTCGCTCAACAGCAGCAGCAGCAGATTCACCAGGACATGTACTCCTCGACGGCTGGACACAATGCCAGTATGTATCTGGGCGGGCTGAACAGTCACTGCCTGTCCGGTGGCGGCGGTGTGGGCGTGGCGGCGGGCATGTTGCCACAGCATTTGAGTGCTGCAACGGGGGCAAGTAATAAAAATAAGGTGAAACCATTGCGAGGATTACGCACCAAGTTCAAGCGAAAGTCCGCCTGGATGCGGTGAATATGGCGACAGGCTGGCGGCAAATGGACGTAATACAGCCGTTCAAAGATCGCCACCCTAACCACGCCCCCGCCCATACGCCCTCCCGCCCATGCGATCTGTTGTTGTCTCTTTCTAAAGCAAAAATTGTTCAAATCACAGAGCATTTAGACTAAATTTTGTAATCTTAGCAAGTTCATAGTTTCTTCAGATTTTTTTTATTGCTCTACCTTTTACAAATTCTTGTGTGTTTTCGTTTTTGTTATAGAAGTTTTTTTTTTGACTACCATTTTTTTTTGATTATTAATTTTAAACCTTAGACCTTATGTTTTTAGGATTTTTTTTCTGTGACTTTACTGTGCCCCGCAATTAAATGTTGGCCATTTAATTATTACTTGATTAACTATTACAATATGATTTAAAGGCCATCCTAGCTGCAATTTCTTACAACTCCTAGATGTTAAGTGACTTCTTCATATTGTAGCTTGTAATTTTAAATTGTGCAAATATTTTACAGACCAATCGCAAAACGAAATTACTTTTAATGGCAACCAGTTGAAATCGTAACCAGAGTTATAATGAAAAAGTATCTGGTTATTCAGGGCCCACAATTCGTTGTTAACTTTTAATACATACAAAACTCTAGTTTATTTGTTTTTTTTTTCAACTCGCGACACGAGGGACACAAGCAAAGTGAACTTTTCCAGCGTATCAGTGACAAGGTTTATATCAAAAGAGAACATACACATAAAACACCAACAAATTGAGCTAAGTAGGAATGAGTAGCTAAGTAAAAGAAAATAAGAAAAAAAATTGTAAAAAGCGCAAGAAAAAGGAAAAAATGTAGAAAGCAAACGCAACGTTTGTACAAATAGCAAACCAGAGTTAAGATTCTTTTTTATTTCGGTTTTGTGCCGCAAGAAAAAGGTTTTTCCTACACTTATAAGATCCAAAACACCCTACTTACATGATCTAAAAACAAGCGATATAAAAATATATACATATATATATATACATATACATATAGAGAAAAGTAAGATAAGCCAAGCAAAAAAAAAAAACCCACAAAGAAACACACATTTAGCGCCTTATATATGGAGTCCTTAGCTAAAAACGAAAGAGAGAAAATGTTGAATTGTTTGAACTGCTTTGTTATACGAATGCATGAGTACATATATATATATATATATATAAATTCTATATATATTTAAGACCCCATCCCTATTTTGACCTGCCCAGTAACCCCTTCCCTCCGCTCCCCTTCCCATCACGACACTCAAGAAAATGTTAAATCAAAGATATTTAGTTAATAAGCCAGGGAGTAAACCGAAAATCCTAATTGTAAGCTTCATTTAGATGGTTACACGTACATAGTTGAAATATGCTAAACATTTGTTAACACGAATCCAATCGTAAGCTAGCCGATTTTAGTTGAATGAACCTCCTGCAATTTTCCTACCCAAGGTGTACATATATACAAAATGGATTAAGCTGTTGAAATGATGCTGCACATCTTTACATAGGCATATTGTGGAAACCAAGAAATACTTATTAATTAAATAATTAAATAGGCGAAAGGAAAAAAACTTGACAAAGAACGCCCTAAGTGTTTACACTTCATGTACCTTTTTAGCAAAAAGCAAAAAACGCAAAAGCAAAGATCGCATTAAAATTGTATACATACATTATATTTAAACTACCAATTACGAAACTAAACTAAATGTTGATGTCAAAGAGAAACCAATTTGCTAGTTGTTACCAATCAGAAAAGAACACATAAAACAAAAAACAAAAAACAAAAAAACAGAAAAACAATGTTAAAACTATTTTGTTCCCTCAACAACTTATTATTAAGATTATGGTTTTTGTTTTTTTTTTTTAGTTTAATTACATAAAAATATTGCCTTGATGCATATTTTGGGGAAAGAATGTGACTAAAATACCAGAAGCGAGAACAACAAAATAATTGTATGCCTAGCTTTAACTTAAGGTCCTAAAAGCAAGAAAAAAAAACCAAAATACAAACCTTTTTCATAAAATCCTTGGCACGACACACAGTGAAAGACAATCGCCGCCCGTGTTGTTGTCGTTGTCGCTTAAGTTTAAAGTTTAAACAAATTCTATGTAGCTATAGTACGAGTAAAATATATATATATATATAGATTACACACACACACACACACAGCAATAGCAAAGTACATATACAACAAATATTGTTATACAACCTTAAGCTTTTGCCGAGATAAGGTGGAGAAAACTATTTTCCCGAACCCACAGATAGATTCTATATCCCATTATCCAACCACCATGTATCTCCACAAAAAACAAAAAACAATCGATGAGCTAACCAGTTTTGTTACCGCGTTTTTTCTTCTACTTTAATTATTATATTGCATCATTATTATTATTACCGTATATATTCATGGTATATATACTTACATATATGATTATACAACTTTTTTTGCGTACCAAATACACACCAATCAAAATGTGAAATATTTTCTTTATCCTACTATGTGTTTTATTTCGGTTCAATTTCTCACATCATTTTATCATTTTGTGGGTTGTTATTTTATCAACTTTAATTTGTATTCCTATTGACAGCAATGTGAATATAGCTTGTAGTTGTACATAAATGAATATAGAGTTTATATAGAGAGATCGGATTTTGTTGAACTATAGTAAGTGCCTGCCTCCTCCCATGATGAAGTTAAAATTAAAACCTGGTCCAAAACCAGAGTAGAGCTTTGATTAAATGTCGCACTGTTGCCAATTTTCATAGATTCGTTTGTTAAAGTGTTAGCTTGAAGCTAAAAGAACTCGATCCTTAAGCCCCGCCTTGCTTTAGCCTGAAAAAAATATATAACAACGATAAGACACTCACCTACACACAATGTACAGACTACAGGGTATCCAAAACATCTCGAACAAACCGAAGGGATTGAGATATATTTGCACCCACATACAAACAAACTTATATATCTCTCCGATAAATAGGATGATCAATCTGTTTGCCCTCCAAGGTTTCAACTAGCGCCTGTTTTTATGTCTTTAAAACCTCTGTACCAAAAAAAATAAAAAGAAAACAAAATAAGCAAAAAATACAAAATATATACAAAAGCAAAGTAAATCAATTAAGTTACTTAAGAAATACCAAGCAAAAATTAAGCAAATCAAACATAAATTCTATTTATATATATACATATGTATGTACATACGTAGATGTACGTATGTATGAAAGCAAAGATAAAAACGTTTAGGATGAAAATGTTACCCTGTATTTTTTTAGACATAACATTTTTCTACTTTTTGGACGATGTAAAACTAAAAGACAAACAACAAGAAAACGAAAACCAAAGAAACGATTGTAAAAAACAATGTATGCATATGAAAGGTAAAATTTATAATTTTCATTTGTTGCTAATTTATAGAAAACACACGGAACAAGACGAGCAAACCAAGTGCGAAACCGATTTGGGACTGATCTTTGGGCCTGTATCTTTGTGTATAAGCGAATTGTGTATGAATATACAATAAATAAATTACTCTCCACCCATCTGTTGATATCGAGCAAATTCGTCTGGCTCTTTTTTCATGGAAATATTTTTTTTTACCTTTAATATCCTTTAATATTTTCAGAGCAAGTTAAGTTGGATAGTTATGCACGAAAACTTGTTTTAAAGAAATCCAAAATTAGCATAACTATGCCAATTTAAGTAAGACTTTAAATGTGCCTTTTATTCGAATTTGCGTTTTATGAAAGTTAAAATTTTTAATAAATTTTAGTCTTTGTAATTAGCCGTTAAAATAATCGAAAAATTTATTTTGATTTGATTTTAGATAAAAGTACTAAGGAAATTTAATCGAGGAAGGTATTTCATTCGATGATCCGAATAATTTTGGCTAAGTTATGATGAGCAAAAGTGGGGTTTTTATCTTACGTCAAGTTGGGCCAAAACCTGGGATTTTCAACCCCATAAATTTAAAAATGGGACACCCATCTTAAATTGTGATACCTTCACATATTTGTGGCTACATTTTCTAAAAAACTGCATTAAAATCTGGAGTTTTAATGCAATTACAAATTTTGAATGACTTTTAGCCCTTTTGAATGATACAAAATTAGCGAAAAATTGCTCAAAAAAGTTGTATAAATGTTTTGTTATAAGATTAAAGTGCTCGACTAGCTGAATCAGAGGAGCTATTGCAATTTAGAATCGGACAGTTTTTAACAAAGTTGTGCAGTCTCAAAGCTGACGAAATATTGCAATTTGCAAACCCAAGCTAAAGAGCCGTAAACTCCTTTTTTTTGTCGTCTCCTTCAACTCTCTCCACTTACTCTGCCGCATTCATAATTGCGCTGAATCGAAGGAGACATAATAATACAGGATCGGATACAGCTTTGCAGTTCTAAAGGTGAGACAACATTGCAATTCGCAAACCCAACCTGAATAACCGTAAACTCACTCTCTTCGCCACCTTGTAAACTCTCCACTTTTATAACTGCACGCTCTCTCCGGAACCGCCCGTAAGCTTGCCATTTAGTTGCCTTTCGGTTTTCGATCCCGTCGGTTCGCAGGTTCAAAAGCACGGAGAAATGGCTGCACTTGTCGGCAAGGAATGAAGTACCGTTTTTGTGTGAAGTGTGTTTTGTGTATGTGTTTAAGTGTCGTTTCAATTTTGCGCTGGTGCGCAGGCGACTTAGGATCGGATACTGTTTTGCAGGTGACACAACATTGGAGTTCGCAAACCCAACCTGAATAACCGTAAACTCTTTCTCTTTGTCACCTCCTTGTGAACTCTCCACTTTCATAACTGCACGCTCTCTCCGGAACCGCCCGTAAGCTTGCCATTTAGTTGCCTTTCGGTTTTCGATCCCGTCGGTTCGCAGGTACAAAAGCACGGAGAAATGGCTGCACTTGTCGGTAAGGAATGAAGTACCGTTTAATTTACCATTTTCGTGTAAAGTGTATTTTTTTATGTGTTAAGTGCAGTTTCAATATACGGTCGACAGATCCTTTGCGCTGGTGCGCAGGCGGCTTAAAGTGCTCCAAAAGTGTTTAATAATTGTTAAAAAGGTGTGCGCAAGATACCAAAGGGAATTTGTTTCGCATCATAGCGTGCTGTTGGAAAAGTATTTAAATTAAAACTACATTTTATATTTATTGCGAAATATCAATACAATTTTGCACATTTTATTGCATCTTACATTTATTGCGATATGTCTGTAAAATGTTGCACATTTAATTTCAAATGAGTTGTGCAGCGAATGATTCTGCAAGTCCTGACAGTGTGCAGTTGCAAAATACAAATAATAATCTTAAAGAACCGTTAATACGCTTTCATTTTCGGCTCCTATTGCCGTTGAAAACTCCGTTATCCACTCTCCCACATTACAACTGCTTTTGCGATTCATCGCAAATCAAGAGAGACAAAATACAGGATCGGTTACAGTTTTGCAGTCCTAAAGTTGACACAACATTGCAATTCGCAAACCCAACCCAAAGAACCGTAAACTCACTCTCTTTGTCACCTCCTTGTGAACTCTCCACTTTCATAACTGCACGCTCTCTCCGGAACCGCCCGTAAGCTTGCCATTTAGTTGCCTTTCGGTTTTCGATCCCGTCGGCTCGCAGGTACAAAAGCACGGAGAAATGGCTGCACTTGTCCGTAAGTAATGAAGTACCGTTTTCGTGTGAAGTGTATTTTTTGTATGTGATTAAGTGCCGTTTCAATTTTGCGCTGGTGCGCAGGCGACTTATGATCGGATACAGTTTTGCAGGTGACACAACATTGGAGCTCGCAAACCCAACCTGAATAACCGTAAACTCATTCTCTTTGTCACCTCCTTGTGAACTCTCCACTCTCACAACTGCACGCTCTCCCCGGAATCGCCCGTAAGCTTGCCATTTAGTTGCCTTTCGGTTTTCGATCCCGTCGGTTCGCAGGTACAAAAGCACGGAGAAATGGCTGCACTTGTCGGTAAGGAATGAAGTACCGTTTAATTTACCGTTTTCGTGTAAAGTGTATTTTTTTTATGTGTTTAAGTGCAGTTTTAATTTAGGGTCGACAGATCCTTTGCGCTGGTGCGCAGGCGGCTTAAAGTGCCCCAAAAGTGTTTAATAATAGTTAAAAATGTGTTCGTAAGATACCAAAGAAAATTTGATTCGCAATATTGCGGGCTGTTATTTGGGAAGTGGAAGATTGGAAAAAATTTAAATTAAAATTACATTTTGTATTTATTGCGAAATATCAAAAAATAAAATTTATTGCGAAATGTCTATAAAATGTTGTACATTTCATTTCAAATGAGCTATGCAGCGGATAATACTACAATTCCTGACACATTTATGCTCCTTTTGCCGTTGAAAACTCCGTTATCCACTCTCCCACATTTCAACTGCTATTGCGAATCATCCCAAGCTTACCGTCTAACCCGTCGTCCTTTTGCGCTTACCGTTTACCGGCCGAAGTTTTTGATCACGTCGGTTTGAATGTAAAAATTACCTCCTGCGTCGGTGAGAGGTTTTAAAAGTGTTTTAAAACCTGTTCTTAAATCGGTTTCGGCATAATACATATATAAAACCTGCGCGTTTGTGAAAAATAAAAAATAATTTTGTGAAATATTTTCAAATGGAAGTTGTCTCAACATATACAAACATCAACAAAAATATAATGTAAATGGAGAAGGCAAGTACATGAATGTGTTATTATTCTTTTGTGTTCATCAACATTGCACTAGATCCTTTTTTATAATTAAAGTCAATAAATAAACATTGTTTTGAGGTTAGTTATAAAGCCGTTACTTTTTTAACGTTTTACTTTTCCCAAATTCACCTAAGTAAATACACCATCCAAAGTAGCAGAGACACCTACTCGATTTAGCGAGTACACACCCCTAGATCGAAAGCTTTTTGAAACCGCCATCTATCTCAAAATAGTGTCGTAGCAATCAGCTTAAATTAAATTCAATCTGTAGAAGCCCTGAAGGAAAATCGGCACAACTCATTCTGAAAGTATTTTTAAACTTTTACCTCAGTTTTATTCGTTTCCCCAAAATGAAATGTTACGTTCGTATTGGAATACAGTAGATTCGTCTTTATTGAATTTGATTTTTCTGTTCAGTTTTACATGCTATATAAACTAGTTTATTAATCATATTATTATTATTATTTATATTCGCATTATCTCGTGTTTCTCATTTCTCGCGTCATTTTCATATTTTGATAATTTTCGTGGCTGTTTCCTTTTCTCGTTTGATTTTTTTAATTCGCTTTGGTTTTGTCTTCTTTGCAAACCGCTTGCTGGAAAAACTTTCTCAATGAGTGTGAAATCAAAAACACAATTTGAGTTTAGCTTAATTAAAAAAAATATTCATTACCTTTTAATTTATTTTGGTTTGTTGTTAATTTTATGCTCTTGTGCATTTATACAAGAAATGCTACAAAAAAATGTTTGCTTTTGTTTTGTTTATTTTTTTTACGTTTATTTCGGTTAATTTTTAAGTTTTGCTTCTGCTTAGGTCTTAAAAAATGATTTCGAGGTTGCCAAAAATTGTATGTGCTTAAGTTTAATATCTATGTATAATATATATAACTATATACGGTTTTTGTTTTTCTATTTACTTTGTTTATATGTATATTTTTGATATTTTTGCTGCTTTTTCTTTTTTAATTGTTTGTTTTGGGCACATTTTGCTAATTTGCTTAAGAATCTCCTTAATTTTTGTTACTCTCCTCGCTTCGTTTTGCATTTATTTTGTTCTGGTTTTCATTTTTTTATGTTCATTGCATTTTTGGGCGGATTTCAAACTGAAAAACGGAGCTGGCTGTCCTCATCAAGATCTTTGTCGGTTGAAAACTAAAGGAATCGGTTTGGTATCGGTTCAATAGATCTGTTCTATGTGTTAACTACGGTTCTTTTTCTTGTTCTTGTTCTGGATCTCATCATCATTCAACAGTACTGAATGCATTTTTTTAATATATGTCGTTATTTTATATAGAGACTTTTGTATATATGTATATCTGCTGGTTAACACTATATGGTTATTTCAAGTCTGTTTTTATTTACTTGTTTTCGGATCTGCTAAAATAACATGCTTGTATATCCTTTCGACTTCTTACTCTTTATGCTTTAAACATAATATTGATATGGTCTGGTTTTTGTTTTCTCATTTTATTACTTTCTGATCCATAAATTTGGGATTCCTCTATATTTCGGTCTTTCATTTTCTTATGTACAGCTAATATGTAGTGGGTGGAAAAGAAGAAAAGGTAGGACAATTGGCAAAGTGAGTGGAGTGTGTGCGCATATCACCATGGGCTTAAATTCATTTATATTCATGTATATTCAGATATCTGTGTCTAAAGGTCTAAAAAAACAGATCATTTCTTAGTCGGTATAAAAAATGTATGTGTGTGTGTTTCGAATTGGAAGGATAATTTCATATATATCGTATTTACAGCTCAACTCTTTTGATTTGAATCAACAAACGTTTCCGTTTTAATTGCTTTGTTTAAAATTAATTACGTATGTTTTTATTGGAGCAGTACGGATCTATGCAAAAAATTTCCACTGCCCACTTTACTAACATATATATGTATGTATGTTGTTATGTATACATATAATGTGGGTCAGCGCATTTTCTTCATTAATATCTGTACGTTTTACTTTACTTGGCTAGCACCGCATATTGTTAATAAATATAACTATTAATGGTATGTATAAAAATGCTGATCATGCATATATATAACTAGGTCCTATATAGGCTTATATCGGCTGGGTGGCGAGGGAGCATTTCGACATCTCGGAACTCCCAAAAGTATGCTATACAATTTCAGAGTGTTTCTGTGTCTGATGTTTATTTTTTCTTGTTTTGGGGGAAAGGGTTGGAGCTTCCGGCGGACGTTTTTTTTTGGGTTTTTTGGGGATTCGGGGTCACGAGATTGCGGGATTACAAGAGATTGCGAGTACTTTCGTTCCTCAGCGGCATTTTCTGCGATTTTGGTGGTTTTTTGTTGTAGGAAAATAAAAAAGGATATCGATGGGTTTTTTTTCGTTTAAGAAAACATTTTTATTTGATAAAGTTTCGATCATGTTCATGTATTATTGGTATGTTGTCGCTTGTGTATTCGCTTTTTCCTTCTTTTAATGTATATATATATATATATATATATATATAATATTTATATTATAATTACAATAATAATAATAATAATAAAAATACGAAGACAAAAAAATTGTATTTAAGAAATAATTAAAACTAAAAGTTGCGAACCATGTCAACGTGTCGTGTTGGTTTTTGTCTCAGCTCAACTTTCTTTATCCATATTTTGTATATATTTTATATATATTTATTTATTACTTGTTTATCTCATATCCATATAGATGTAATTTATTCATTAGCTAAAGCGTATGAAAATGCAAAGTATTTAACTCGATAACTTAAACGCAAACAGGAGGAAAAGATAAAAATAATAATAATTTTAAGAAGATCGTAACAAATTTCGCTGACAGCGGGCAAAAGTTGTTTGCATATTTTTTAAAAATATTTTTAGTTGTTTCGTGTTTTGTTTCTTGTATAAATTTCGCAAATTGTATTTTTTTAAGGTTTTTGAAATGTGTTTGGTATATGTTGGTAATTTGTTTCTCTTTATTACTCGTCTCATATATATGTATGTAATAATAATAATAATAACGCGGCGAATTTTGGGCCTATGCAAAAATGGTTTCGTGTAATTTTAATTTATTTAGCTTTTTTGGTTTGAGAAATCTGTTTTTTGTTTAGCTTAAACATTTAGCCTAGGAAAAAAAAGGTTTAAATATTTCTTAAAATTTGTTTTTTGCTCTTCTTGGTTTTCTATGTTGTCTCTTGTTCATATAGGAAAACAGATTCTTTTTTTTATTTTTTTTGTTTGTTTATTTTGTAATTTATTTAATATTACGATTACGTTGTAAACTTAAGATCTAGGCAAAAAAAAAATTGGCTGTCTTAGATTACTGTTTTCTTATTTTTTTATATTTTTTCTTTTGTGTAATTTCTTTAGTACGATATGCGGTTTGTGTTTTCTATTTTTACCTTTAAATATTTTAGATTCACAGAAAAAAATTTTTGTTATTTATGCTACGGTTTAATGCAAATTTAAATTACCGTTAGGCTAAGTTGATAAACTTTTCATTTTTCGCTTTATATGCATATGTATAATTATATATAATTATGTATAGAATAATTAGATTATAAATAATTTAGTGCATTTTGCATGTTTATTTTTGCTATAATTATGAATTACTCAATTTGTGTGTGTGTTTTTGTTGTGTAGGTGTATTTTATGTGTGTGATTTTTTATGTAAATTCAGAATTTACAAAGATTATTGTTATATATTTTTTTTCTCAATTTGCCTTTCCTTTTCTCATCGACATATTTTTATTTTATTTGGGCAACAAAATAGGGGAAAACTTTTCTGCTCGCTGCAATTCAGCTTTGCTTTTAACTATCTTTTACTTTGGATTTTCACTCCATGCCTTCCACATTTCCCTTTCAATTTCTGCATTGTTTTGTTTCGTTTCGTATTAGTTTTTTTTTGTTTTTTTGCTTGAGATCAAAAGATAGTTAAACAAGTCGGTTGCTGAGGGTGGTAGAAGGTAGGATTTTTTTTTAGGAAGAACGATAGCAAGATCATGCCTCGCGAGAAATCTATGTACACTATCAATCGTCATCATCATTCATTTAATTATTTATTTACACTTAACCAGCTAAACTGCTAATAATCATATAATAGTTTCTTAAAAAAAAAATGTATGTAGAATAGAATTACGTTTGTAGTTATCAATCCTACCGCCTTTGCTTACAGTCTTCAAGTAGAAACAAATCGAAAAATCGAAATCGAAAATCTTTGCAAGATCAAATCTTTCACTATCAATTGGATCTCGACATTTTGGTTAAAGTTCTTCGGCAAGTCGGGGTTCTTAAATGGGGTTTATTTTCTCATTAATACTTTTGCGCTGCTCTCTCATCATAATTATCATCATCGCATAGCGTCTCTAAACTTTTAGCTACAACTATTACAACTCCTCAACCTAAGGCTACCTTAACGGCTACAACTAACGCCTATATTTAGTAGTTAATGTTTAATAAAAAAAAAACAAAAAAATATAGTTTTCTAGAGCCTAAGTGCTATTAATATATATATGTATGTATGTCTCCTGGCTCCTCACATCGTCTAAACATTCAAACTTAATCACAAGTAAACGCGTTAACCATCTCCGCTTCTCTACACATTGCACTGAATTTATATTTAGTTCTGTTAATTTTTTTACTTTAGTAGTTCCAACCGGCTGCCGCAGTTGCTGCTGCAGTGGTTACCGCCGGTGTGCTGCTGCTGGTGTTGCTGCTACTACTGCTGCTGGTGGTGCTTTCTCCACTAACGATAGAAGAAGAAGCTGCTGGCGGAGGAGGCGGTGGTGCGAGGGGAGCTGGCATTTCCTCAGAGGAACCACCACCAGTGCTGCTCAGCCGGCGAACTCGCACCATTCGCAGCTTCTCCTCGTTGATCACCTTCAGTTTTTGCTCGCTAGTCGCATTGTCCTCGTTGTCCAGATTAACCGATCCCGATTGCTCCTCATCGTCGTCCTCCTCCTGTTTGATGTGCACCTCCGGTTCCATGAAACGCTGATCGATCTCCAGCTGGGCGTGCTCATGATCGGAATCGTTGCCGCCGTCCGTTGGCTTGTTGCTATCAGTATCATCGCGGCCGTACTCGGAGGCCTGCATCACGCACACCCCGTTGATGATGCGTTCATTGTCCGCCGCGGCAGCTGCGGCAGCAGCAACGGCTGCAACTACAGCACTTGGATTGGTCACCGCTCCGGCGGGATTGACCCACTGTGGGGCAGCTGGCTTTCGTCGTGAACTCCGCACTGCATTGGACATGTAAGCGGCGGCAGCGGCCAAAGCGGATTTGTGCAGCACCTTCTCGTAATCGGTGGTCTTGTCCTCCGGCTCTTGACCCTCCAGCGATTCGTTGTCACTTAGATTGTGACCACCACCCTCCAGTTCCAGATCGTCCTGATAGTCATCGCTGCGTTCCCGCTTTAAGGTGGGCATCGACAGATCCAAACCGCTCATCTGCTCCTTGAAGGCCTGATTCAGAGCCTGCAACTCATCACCACCAGAGGCGCCAACTGCGGCGGCTGCTGCAGCTGCTCCAGCGGCCGCTGCCGCACCGGGAATCCCCGCCAGACTGCGACCCAAAATGGCAGCGGCAGCAAAGTACGGCGGATAGGGAATGGGGGCACCGCTCATGCCCATTCGCTCCTTGTGGAGCTCCAGTAGACGCTGCTGCAGCAGAATGCGGAATTGGACGGGATCGAAGGGCGTGGCACTGGTACTCTCGCGACTCGGTATCGGATTATCTTGACCGGCAGGTCCGTGTGGCACCTGTTGCTTCAATCGCATGCGATGATTGTGGAACCAGTTGGTGATCGTCCGCGTTGCCAAGCCCAGCTCATTGGCCAGAAACTCGATGGTCCCCACATTTGGATACGGATCCAAGGCGAATGCCAGCCGAAGTGCCTCCTTTTGCTCCTCGGAGAAGAGGACACGCTGTTTTTTGCTCGGCGGAGCACCACCGACACCCGAACCGACGGATCCTGGACCCGGACTGCTGGTATAGAAGTCATTGGTATCATTGCTGGAGGTATCGCTACTATTGTCCTGTTGGTTTGGGCCTGTGCTCCTCCTTCGTTTGCTGGCCTCCCGTCGCTCATTTTTCAGCAACTGCAATCGTTCAACATTGTTGGCATCACTGAGCCACAATTGCATCCGGATGAAGGGTTCCCTGCCCTTGATGGAGAGCATGTGCCAGGGCTTCGGTTTGCTCAGCAGCTCAGATACGGATCCCTGCGAAAGTCCCAAAACGGCTTCGCCAAATATTTTCTGACCAATATTGTTGGCCAACAACGCCTCCTTGATCTTGGTAGTGATATCGTGGGTGTCCAGATCTTGGGTTAAAGCGGCCATTTCGTAAACGGTGGGCGACATGTGCTGGTGCAGACTTCTCATGGCATTAGTGCCATGAACCGGCATCAGCATGGGTTTCTTTTCGCTGTTTGAGGGATTTGAGCTGCCCTGATTGCCACCAGGACCACCTGGTTGGGCTCCACCCGCTGAAGGTGGCAGACTGATGGCATGCTGGGGTGGCAGTCCGGGCGAGGTCAGAAGCATGCTTTGGTGGTGCAATGCGGCAGCCGCGGCGGCCGCTTGATGGTGCTGCTGATGGGGGTGTTGCTGCTGGGCAAGATGTTGCTGCTGTTGCAAGTGCTGCTGCGCCTGCTGCTGCAAATGCTGTTGTGCCTGTTGCGCCTGCTGAGCCTGCTGCTGCGCTTGTGCCACTTGCTGCTGTTGCATTGCTGCCGACATTGCCGCCGCCTGCATTTGCTGCATCAAGTGCTGCGCCTGTGCTGGCTCCTGCAGCTTAAGTTCGCTCATCATCTTCTGCATGGGCAGGGAGGCAGCCTGCATTTTGCTTGCCAATCCCTGTGGCATCTGCGGACTTCCACTGTAACTGCCCGTTCGCATTAGCTTCTCGGGGGCAATCTTGTATTGACTGGCCACCAGTTTGTGCACCGCGTTCTCATCCTCCAGGAACATCTTCATGCGAATGAAGGGTTCACGGCCCTTTTGAGTGAGCATGTGCCATGGCTTGGGTCTAGCCAATAAATCGGAGACCGATCCCTGAGACAAACCCAGCACGGACTCGCCGAACAATCGCTGGGAGATGGAGTACTGCGACAGGGCCTCCTTCACACGTCTGACTATATCCTCGGTGTTAAGGTTGTTGAACATATCGAACTGTTGCTGGGTGATCGGTGGCAGAACCGCCTTGGTGGGTCGCTGTGGCGTACTGTGGTGCGGCGTCACCGGTGGTTGGGTAATCAGCGAATTGGTGATCGAGGCCATTCGCTGCAAAGGACTTGCTGTCGCGGCGAACTCCTCACCTTGGCTGCTCAATGCCGGTGGAAGTATTGAATTGCTTAGCGGACTGGGTGCTGCCGAATTGCTGCTGGCACCGCCGGTTGGTGGTGCTGCTGTGGGTGGGGCTCCTGCTCCGGTTCCTGGGCCAGATGGTGGGGCAGGTGGTGCGGGTGTGCCACCTCCCTCGGACTTGCGACCATGTAGGGAACTTGGATACGCATCATCTCGTTCGCCATCTTTTGAACAACTGCTGCTGCCGGCACTGTGCTCCAACGAGGATCGCTGACCGTTCAACTTGATGTCCTTGGCTGCAGCGGCAGCTAGCGAGAGATCCTGGGCTCCGTTGAGGACCTGCTGCTGCAAAGCCATCAGGCTCGAGAAGTTGGGGAACTGTGCCTGAGCCTGGGCAGCTTGTTGTTGCTGTTGGTGCTGCTGCAGCTTGGCAATCTCACGTTCAAAGACGTGACGCATATTTTCATCGGCCATGGCGGGAAAGGCATTGCTGGCTGCTCCTGGCATTCCGGCGGCTCCTCCAAATAGCGAGGGTGAGAAGAGAAAGCTATGGGAGAAACAGATACACCAGTTTAATGTATTGGATACTGTTCAGAAAATGAAAATTATGTCTTATACTTTAAAAACCCTTTGTAAACTTACCTTGGAAAAGCCGTCTCACGCGGAGTGCGTGCAATCAGCTCCTGGTAGAGACGAGCCATCTTGTCCTGGTCGTCGTGCCGCAGCCGCTGCTGCTGCTCCCGTTCTCTTTGCTCGCGTTCCCTTTCCCTTTGCTGAGCGGCAGCCTGCTCGGGATTAAGATGCTGGTGCTGCTTCAGCTGATTCTCCACCTTGAAGAACGGCGACGTGCAGCTTTGAGGTGGCGATTTGCTGTCCTCGTTGCTGTGTGAATCCTCGCCGCCGTGACTGCGACGCTCCTGCTCCCGATGCTGGGCCACACTGCTCTGTTTCATCAGCGAGGAGGCTTCGCTGAGGATATGTGCAATCCGATCCTCGGACATGGAATCATCGCCGCCAGCGCCGCCGGCACCACGACCCGCATACTGCGGCAGTCCAGAATCTGCAAAGACGAAGGAGATGGATGATATTTCAGATTAGTAGGAGGTAGATGATCGTAAAGCCCATTAAATGCTGTAAAAATTTATGCCAAGACGGATCATTTATATGGGGTATGCTCGCTCGATTGGCAGGACATGGACATGGAAGTGGAAGAGGACATGAACCTGGGACCTGGGATCTAGAACCCAAACCAGACCGAAACCAATTAAGCCATAAAGCGTTCAAAAAGCCAAAGCGAATTTGCGGCCATAAAGCGGCGCTGCAGTTGAAAGGGTCCCGCCAAGTGTCCACCAAATGCCACGCCTCTTGCCAAACCGCCTAGCCAATGCACTGACAGAAATTTCGAATGCCCCAAGGGGCATGGGGCGGCTCAATTATAAACAGCGAGCAAGCATACAAAACACAAACGTTTCTCATGAATGGTGTACAAAAAAATATTCGTGTAAATTCGTGTTATTTTATTTTTGTATATCCCCAAACCTGAGTTTTGCCATCCAACTCTGGACCTCAATAGTTGTTCGATGCAAAGCGTTGCGCTAATTTGGCACGCGCCTGGCCTCAAACCCAGGGAAATGCTCATCGAAGCGAGCGTCCAGGAGTTGAATAAACGAAACGAAATGAATAAATGAATGAATTCAATTGCAATTGAGAGCGGTCGGAGGAAATACAAAAAAAAAAATGTGCAAATGGGAGGGGCTTGAAAAAATTGTAAAACTGAAAATTGTTTTGCTGAAATTCAATTGAAAACGAAATGGAGAAGCGTTTTGCTTTTTGACTTTTTGCTTCTCGTGACAGAGAATCGAGTGGTAAATTGCAAAATAATCACACAAGTGGTTCGAGCCACCCACATGCACACTCTGATACTTTGATATGGCGACCGGGCAGGGACATGCCCAAACCCATACTTGGCGTGGCGACCGAGCAGGGACCATTGAATTTCCTGTGTGATGTCCTGCGGCATGTTTTTGTGGCTGCCACAGCAAAAACATCAATCAGCCGCACACGTTCAGCGGAATGGAACGCAATGCGGAGAGCTGAAGCTGGGGAATGGTCAGCGAAATGAAATAACTGAAAATCGCTTTACAATTGCCAAGCATAATCGATGCCCAAAGGAGCAAACACTTGGTTGCAAATAAAACTGCAAGAATCGGACGCTAGCGGAAACGGAAATCAACACATGAATGACAAATGTCCAGGCACCGGGTAACGTTTCCTCTTTCCTCCGCTCAACATCCTGGCTGACAGCCATTGAAGCGAGAGATTTGAAAAATAGGGTGATAGTAGTATGGGCCTGAACTCCCCAGATACGAGAGTAGATGGATAAGGGCGATAAAATGGCCAACTACAATAGATACTCCACTCCCACATTTGGTTTTTGCTCTCGTTTCCATGGAATAAAAATTGGAAAAACGATTTTGTGGGAATTTTTTTTCTTTATGTATGGACTCCTTGTCGTCGCTTCATTTGGGGATTACAAAGTGTTTTTGTGTTATAAAGTCGAAGATGACATTGATGACACCTGGAATGACCCAGACCAGAGATGGGATCGAACAAAGCGATGGTATGGCGTTGGTCAGACACAGACAGCTTAAGCGGTCTTAGTGGATGATTGTGGCCAGCTGGATAAATGTGGTTTGGGATGTGTTGGAACGACTATTGCTACTCTAGTAGGTTGCTTTAAAGCTGGGCTACGTATGGGAAGAAAGTGGTTTTCCAAAAACTAAGCCTTGCTTCATTTTCGAACTCAAGAGTTAATTTAACAAAATCAAATGCCAATTAGGAAACCCCAAGCATTTGTTACGCGATTTCTTTGTAGCCATCATTTTAATATTTTGGCAAAAATTTAAGAGTCTCACGTGGCGCATTTCATTTGCTGAGCAGACAAAGCTGTCGTCCCCCAACCAAACCATCCTATATTCCTGAAGTTGCCCGCAGTTTTTTGGCCCAACTTTCGCTGCCATCCTTTATGGCCATCATTCAACTTTTTACTATATATATATATATGGAGATATAGATAGCGAGGTTTTTCGGTAGTTGGAGGCAGCAGATATGGATATATATTTGTCGTTACCGTTGGCCACTTTTTTGTCTGCGATTTACATTATTTTTTCCGTTGTGTGTTGTGTAACCCACACCATTCGTTCCGTTCTCCATCCCCAGATGCTGTTTGGATTTTTTGTTTTGTAATTTATTAGAGAGGAACATGTTGACCAAATTGTCATTCAAAGGGATTTCGGACCGGCAATCGGATGGGGGAAATATGCGCACCAGATATGAGCTATCATATTTGTCTAGCACATACCAAATATATATATATATATATATATATATATATCGTATATTTTTATATGACAATCTATCCCATCTTTGTGCCTCTCCCTTTCCTCGTTCTGACCCCCACACTCGCAATTTGCTTGATGAATATTTGCCTTTTATAACAAATCAGAGGACGAAGAACCCAGGAGCGGGAGCCCAGACAGTAGAGTGAAGTGGCTGCTTCAGCTCCAGAAGGTCTTGGGGCCTTGGGGTTGATTCGTTTGTTTTTTATTCTAATACAATAAATATTTGCCAGCACACAAATATGTAATCGTACTTCAACATGTCGCGTCGATCTGAAAGGGTTATATATCTATATATATATATGTATATATAAATATGTATATGAGGGGGGAAATATAGGAGGACGGAATTGAACGGCACATTGAAATTGGCACACGCACGCAATTTGCATTAATTGCAAGAAAAATTTTCTAATTAAAATGCCAGTCATTTGTTTTTCCTTTTCCCCCTACTCAGTGACTCCTTTGGGCCCCGTTTTTCGAAAACCCCACACCGCCCGCTTCATGTCAGTTGCTTCTGTGTATTAGCAGAAGTGTCAATTAAAAAAAAAAAAAAAAAAAACGGAAGACAAGGCCAAGTGGGCTTTTGGAGAGGGTAGGGAAGAAGCTTCAAATGGAATTGGAAACGAAATTGGAGGCTTCTTCTTCTAGCTGAGCAGAAACCAAACGTAGCATGGCGAATTGAAGAGTTTCGACAGGATAGGAAGCGGGAACGAATGTGAACCCATTCTGCACTGCAGAGTATGTAGCCAGGGTCGTCACCTGTTATCAAAAAAAAAAAACGCTCTTTGCCATTTAACCCGTTCCAATGGCACCTTCGCACTCATTGTTTGTCTTGCAATTAAGCAGAAAATATGAGAGACAGAGACGGCCAGAGGGTGGTGCGACAGAGAAGGCTAGTGCACTGGGTCGCAGGGAGAGAGACTGAGACTAAGACTGAGGCAGAGGCAGCAGCCAGGAGAATTCGATGTATGGATGGAATGGGTAACGTGCAGCAACTTTGTCTTGCATTTTAATTTGTTTTCGTCATGATTTCGCTTTGTTCTTCCACCTTTCAGACCACTTCCCTGGCCGCCATCCTTCGCTGCTGTTGTCAAAGTTCATTTCAAAGTAATTAGCTGCCTTATATGCAAAATAAAAAGCACAAAAATCAAGCACGAACACGACATGTGCAACATTAATTTGGTTGGTGTGTGTGTGTGTGTGAGTGTGTGGCGGTGGGCTTAAAAAGTTTCCCAGTTTGTCTGCTTATTTTTTCTGTTATTTATCTTTTTATTACAGTATTTTTCGGTTAGTCCTCATCAAATTATTAGCACTCCCTGATCGGAGGCCATTACTCTTCGGCCGGGGCTCTTTCATTCCTGATTGCCTCATTTCGTTCATCACAAAAGATATCAAAGAAATTCAAAATAAAATAAATTTTAGCTACGCTACTCGCTGCCTGCTCTTGTTGTTGCTGGCGATCGTCAGATTTATGAAAATTGTTGAGCGAGCTTTATGCTAATTTATGTATATTGTTTGGCCGGCCCACGCAGTCAAATCCAACGCCTCCCCCCAAAAGAAAAACCACCTCATCTGTCTGTTTTTGTTACCGCAATGAGTCGCCACACTTATGCGATGCCACTCAATGAACAATATTTTAATGGCTGCACGGCCAAGTGTTAGTGCATTAGGGATGTCACTAAAAGATTGCTAACTGTGTATATAGTTTTGATAATATGCTTGTGTAAATACAAATTAGTATTTTGAAATGGTATATATCATTTCGATATAATGGCTAACCACACTATCGGCATATGCGCATCCCTAGCACTGTACCTGTCTTTAATGTGTATAAATAAAATGAAATACAATTGAGAGGGGGCCGAGAATCGCGTAAAAGCGAAGGAATTGATACGCCCCGTTGGTCACTTAGTCAGAGCAATATCTCCCAGCATTTGTTTCATTTTCTTCGTGTGGCATCAACACACACACACACACACACACTTTTAGCCCGCTTTATGGCTTGTGACAAATAATTTGTGAAGCGGCCGCAAATGAATGTGTGGCAGTCTGCCTAGCTTTTTTATTTTTCTTTTTGTTTTTACTCAGCCGCATCTTTTGGCGTTTGGAATGCTTTTGTTTTGTCGAATACCGTGTGCGTTGTGTTTTTGGTTCTATTCTTAGGCATTCGCACTCGCACTCTCTTTTCTTTTTTTTTTTTTTTTTTGTCTTGGCCCGAGTTGGCCTGGCTAAAAGCAAATAAATGACAACGGCGGTGCCTGCTGAAAATTATGTGTTAATATGCTAGTATTATTAGCTGCTATAATGGCTCCGTTTGCCTTCCTCTTTTCTGCCTTTCGACTCCTCTGAACTCCACGCTCCGCTTTTGTCATTACGTATACGCCGCGTAATTTCTTTCTTTTTATTTTTTTTTTGCGCTGTATTTGCCTTGGCTTTGAGCGCCATGCTAAACGAGTTTCAATTGAGCACTTAAATCTTCCCTGGTCTTTCATATTTTGCTACTTTTTTCTATATCCACAGTCCTGTCAACAGTTTTTGTGCGTTTGTGGTTTTCAAGCAAACTTTACTCGCTTAAACGAAGGGAAAAAAGGGAATTGACCTGGGCGCACGGAAAACCCCAAACCGTTTGTAAATTATTGATCTTATTTTTTATGTGAAAGCAGCCTAATATACGTATTAATATTTGATTAGTCAATCTTAAAATCATGGAATCCTATAGCCCTAACCTGTTATCGATATTTGAACTCGTCCTCCGCAAAACGTTAACCCTGCGCTTGCAGTTTACTATGCAACAATTGTCGTTAAATGTAAAAATAAAAAACCAAAAAACAGCAAAAATAGAAGCAAGCAAAGAAATAGGAAAACAAACCGAAAACGCAAAAACTTTTGCTTCGAGCTAGTGGTGCTACCCTGCCTACCCTGTGTGGTGGCATACCACTGCCACCCACAACCACCCAGTACCACCCTCTTTTTGGCCAGCCACAAAGACGACTTCAAACGCTCGGCACGTCAACGTTTTGCATGCCTCGTTGAAGTCAGTTGCAGTTGGTATTTGTTGTTGCAGTTGTTGTTGTTCTTGTTGTTGTTATTACTATTGTTGTTGTTGTTGTCGTCATCGCTGGTTGTTGTTTACATTTAATTCAACTTCACGTTGTTCGCTATATGTATGGTTATTTTTTTTTTACCATTTTTTTCTGTTTTATTTTGTTTTAAGCCTTTTACAGACCAATTGTCACGGCAGTCGTCGCGTCGAACCAGCTCCTCCTCCCCATTTTTTTTTTTTGTAACCACCTTTACCACCCACTTTCCCCCAAGCCCCACCTTATGTCCACCCATTTTAGCGGTTTCGTTCATAACGCGCTTTAAACAATTACAATTCAAAATTCATTGACGCGCATCCTGGGTTAACTTTTGCCACAATGACTTCAAAGTATTGTTAGCCAACAGAGTTGACAGGGGCGCATTTTAGAGAGGGAGCTTAGATGGATGCCCAGAAAGGGGAGAGAGAGTTCACTTAGCAAAAAAAATCGATCAAAGATAAAGCTAATGAATACTAATTAATTAATTATATACAGCAAAAGAAAGATCTTTTTGAGAATCTACGATCTTTTCGCTCAACTGCTCGTATATGTTTGCCTATAATTAGCAACGTTATGTTGAAAAAAAAAAGTCGAATAACCTCTGTTGCACTTTAGCCTTTGGATTCCGCACCCCTCATCTCACTCTTAACCCTCTGCTGGGCAACTTTAACCCCCCCGCCCTGCCATCAGCAACTCTTCTCTATAAACAGTCACAGTTAGTTTAGCTGCCATGAGTAATCGTCATAAATTAATTGTCAACATTTGCATGCACTTAGACCAACACACACACGCACAGTCACACACATTTGATTAACTTTGCAGCAGGTGAGGAAGGGGCGTCGACCGAAAGGGGGTTTCGAATGCGTGCTAGCACTTTAAACATACTTTTGCATTGACATATTTTCGCTTTTTGCGCTGTCAGAAAGTTTTACGGACATAAAATTGATGACTAATCAATAAGGGAGCGGGAAACCAAGACAACTGGATAACAAGAGCAGAGACATTGGGGTAAGTGATACTAAATAAGCTAACAAGTTGCGGGAAATAACTGGAAATTGTTTTGTACTTTAAAATGGCATATTAATAGGTAAAAGTTGTTACTTTTAGCTATGCTCAGACATGATCGCTAAATATTGCGCGTCTCGGAATTTGCCGTGAATGAAAAACAAGAACTAAAAATTAAACACAAAAAATATTAGATCGAAAAACGAGACAAACTGAAACGAATTCCTGTTCATTTTCACGCCTAATGTGCGAATTTGCCGAAATTTATGGCGACAGCCAAATGGCCGCTCCAACTGCACCGCAAATGTCTCTTTTTGGTCCGCCACGCCCCCCTCCCCATGGTCCGCCACTGCCCCCCACCACCACCGCCGCCACCGCACTCCTCCTCCCCAGAAAATGGCGTCGTCAAGTTTGTTGTCGCTGCTGCTGGTGCTCTGTGTGGCTGCTGTTGGCACGTTGATTATACGCAAAAATCAAAAATAATTAAAATTTCACAATTTAATGTTTTGGCCGCCGGCCAAACGAAATGAAAAACGCCAAAAGCCGCAGGAATATAAGAAAAATAAGAAAGCTAAAAAAGGAGAGAGGACAGCGAGGACATCGTTTGAAGTTCGAGCTGAAGGATTCTCTTCAATCGGTAATAGCCTAAGGTTTTCAATCGGGCTATAGTCCGGTTTCGAAACTAGTTCAATGAACTGATAATTCGGAATATCCAGCCCAATAGAAGTTTAAAATAGGTATAGCAATATATGTATCTATGTATGCATGTACATGCTAGATTAAGTTGGACAGCATTGCAACTTTCGCGCCACGCCCACCTGTCCAACTTGCAAAGCCCGTCTAAATATACCATACATACACACATACACATATACATATATCCGCCCCGCTTACAGGCTAATCCACTCACCTTTCTTGGGTATCAGCGATTTGAGCAGCATGACGGCATTATCGTCACAGGCCCAGGCGTGCATTTTGCGGTAGCTATCTCGTCCCTTCTCCGTCAACTTGTCCCACGGCTTGGGTTTGCTCAGCAGCTCGGAAACGGTGCCCTGCGACAGGCCCAGTATGTATTTGGCAAATAGTCGCTGGCCAATGTTGTGCACCGATAGCAGTTCGCGGACACGTCGCGAAATGTGCAGGGTATCCAGCGCCTGATTGGCGTACTTGTCCATGTTGTAGCGCAACATCTCTTGGAGTTTGGCCTCCATGGGATCACCCTTGGGTATGAGCGACTCTCCAAGACGACCGGCCATCGAAGCACCCGGTGGCAATTGCAGTTCCGAGTCGGCGAAACGATAATGACCCCGTCCATCGCCACCGGCGGCCACTTGGGCGGCGGCAAACTGAAACGCTGGAAGGCCGGGCAAAAATCCAGGTCCCAAGGCAGCCGCATGTTGGGCATGAGCCGCCATGGCGACGGCGGCCAAGCCATTGCTATCCTCCTGCATCAGGGACTTGGTGCCATTGAGTGTACTGGCCAAACTGGCGGCCAATTGAGCGGTACTATTGGCATTTGTGTTGCTGGAGCTGTTATTGCTACCATTGTTATTTCCCGCCGCTGTGGGTGTACTCGAATTCGAATTGGATTCGGTCGTTTGGTGGTGCAGATGGTGCGCCGACGAAGGATGCAGCAAACCATGGCCATGCAAATGGTGTCCATGATGGTGGTCGTTGCTCGCTGGATTGCTGTTGCTGCCGCTGTTTGGTTGCTGTTGCAGGTGATGGTGATGTTGCTGGTGGAGGTGCTGTTGCTGGTGGTGTTGTTGCTGGTGTTGGTGCTGCTGTTGGTGGTGCTGCTGCTGCTGATGGTGGGCATCTAGGCGAGAAGAGTTGGAAGAGTTGGAAAATGTTGAGTTAACCAGTTGACTAAGCAGGGCTGTGGACGATGGTCCATGTTGCTGCTGATGTTGTTGTTGCTGTTGCTGTGAAAAGTGTAGATGTTGTTGTTGTTGCTGCTGTTGATGTTGTTGCTGCGGGGGTGGTGGTGGCGGCGGCGGTGGCGGCAGCAACTGTGCCTGCTGCTCGACCTTAAAATTTTGATAAATTGTTGGCGTTTTGCTCCCTGGCATTGCAGCGGTGCTCGTATTAGTGCTATTCCCCGATTCGACAAAGCCCCGTCGCCAATAGTCGTTGACTAGTTGCTCCGGCAGGATCACCGGTTCATCGGTGGCATCCTCGTCATCCACTTCTTCGATTTCCTGCTTGGGCGCCATGTCATTGCTGGCTTTTGCTTCCGAATCGGTGGCCAGTGTTTCAATTGGTGTTGCCACTGTTGCAGGCGTTGCGAGTGTTGCAGTTGCAGTTGCTGCTGGCGACACTTCGTCTTCGTCTTCATGATTTCGGTTGGTTTCTGGGGATAACAACAAACAAATGGGGCTATTTGTTGTTGCTGCTTTTTAAAGCAAGAGCATATGTTTCTTATTGTATATTTGATCAACAACATCCATGGAACATAACGCCAAAAATTAATCAAAATTTGTTTTTTTTAGCCAGTTCTTTGTTTTTTTCACAGCGAAATTTGTATTTATCAATTTGTTTTCTCGATTTTTTTCTTGCCAATTTAATGCAATAAAATAACAAAGAATCTCTGGTGTGTTGGAGTATATATGTATAAATATATATATATATAATATATGAATATGACATATTAAAACGATTTATGATTGAAAATAGCGATATAGAGAGATGGAGTGTGTCGTTCTGCTATCGATAAACATGCAGAACTTAACAACAACATCAACTTCATTAATAACAACAACAACAATAACATTGATATCAACAAAATAACAACAGCAACAATAACCATCGAACGCTCACATTCGCTCGATGCAAATATTTTGTCAGAGGTGGAAATGAAAGGCAAGTAAAAAGGAAAAAGAAAACGAGAGCTGTTTGCCTTTTAAGCCCATAAAATGTGGCGCCGTCTGCCTTTATTGAAACCCCTCCTCATCTCACCTCCCCCGCCCCATAATATAATTATGCTCCTTCTTCGCCGGACGGCTTATCCTCCGCCGGCGATAAGCGGTCAAATAAACCATAAAAAAAAAATAAATCAAGAAATACAGCATGTAGACGCCGTCGGTTCCAAATCAAAGCGATTGATAAACCAAGAAATATCGGACAAGCGGAGGAAGCAGGATGGAAGGAAGGAAGAAGTAGAGGCAAGACAAACCGGAAGTACAGTACGCACTAGGGCGAATCGATTATAAGTCAACTTAGAACGCACTTAAAGCGATCAATAAATATTGCTGAATAAAATTTTTTTTAATTTTACAAATCGATCCACCCAGCTTATAAAACTGCGACGAGAATTCAAGACTTACCTTCGCTGAGGGCATCGCTGGCGCCATTCTTGAGCGCCTCTGCGGCCAAGGCTTTGGTCCGCTCGATGAGCAGAGCCTGGAATTTGTTGGGGTCATTGGCGCAGGCGGCGGCAGCGGCGGCCGCAGCTGCAGCGGCAATGGCCGAATTCGGACTGAGCACATTCAGATCCAGCGGACTGCTGAAAGTGTAAAGTGCATTTTAATGTTAAATGGAAATTGCTTGGTTTTCCCCTGAGTTGTACACTTACTGCTGTTCCTTTTTGATTTTGAGCTCGTTGCTATCGGTTGTGGTGGCATTGACCGCCTCCCGATCCTCGTCCTCATCTTCGTCGTCATCGTGATGTGAGTCCTCTGGCTTGTCCTCCGCTTCCTCGGAATCCACCAGCATGGCCTGATCCTCATCTTCTTCGTCATCCTCCGCCGGAACTGGAGCTTTTGTGGACTCCGGTAGATCGGCATTGGATGACGCATCCATCGGTCTTTCTGCAGCGGTATTCAGCTTCTTATTGTTGTCGCTGCTCTGGCTATTATTGTTGTTGTTGGTTGACGCGGCAGCGGACAAAGCGGTCGCCTCGGCCAGTGCCTCATTAATTTGCTGCTTATCCAGACGTGCCTCCAATCGGATGATGTGCTGACGCTTGACCTCAAGATGTTCCTCCAATCGTTGGATTTGCACCAGGTGCGTCTGCTCCTGCGCCCTCAAGCGCTGCAGTTCGTCCAAAAGGGCTTTAATCTGGAATAACAGAGCAGTCGAGATTTCGATCAGGATTTGTTTCTTGTTTGATTTTACAAGTTTAGGGTTCCTTAGTTCCTTAAGCTCCTCAATTCTAAGGTCTGATCTAATGTCATTGTCATTTCCCATCGATAGCTGTTGTCTTGTGTTTTCATCGTTTACCTTCAAGGAAATACACATTTTCCTCACATGAGCATACGTTCGAGCGTGTGTGTGTGTGTGTGTATGTGTGTGTGTGCGTGAAAAGTTCTCGAGAGTTATAAAATAATTTTTAATAAAATTAACAACGACGTCAATGTCGCTCGGCGGTGATTGTCAGGGAGTGATGGTTGATGGTGGCACAAACCACCCAACCGCCAAATGCCGCCAGGTACAGTGAAGCCCCAGCCGCCCAACAAACGAAGATTCCGCCCCCAGCTTTGCCGATGTGGGCTTTGTTTGGAACTTTGTTTGTTTGATGAAAATATGATAATTGGCAAATTTGACAAGGGAATTTTTCTTAAGTGCGTCGACAACACACACACAAACTCTCATCCCTTCTTGATTTTCGTTTTCGTGCCACCGCCACTCTTAAAAACGCCCCTTTTCTTGGTGAAAGTTGACAAGATAAAGTTTTTCGACAGCGCCGTGTGGTATGCAACGAAATTTTTTAATGTCAGCCAGGTGGGCGTGTCCCGCCCCCTGTCCTCCTTCACACACGTGTGTGTGTGTGTGTATTTGTTATTATGTGATTAAAATTAATTTTACGGCGCGGTTTTTAATTGACGCATCTGCCACGGGACCCATGACCAAACTTTGTCTGCACGCTAAAATTGGAATATATCGATCTCTCGGATGTCGGATGATGAAAAGTGACTTTCTCATAAGGAAAGAGTTTTAATCGTATAACCAGGAGACTTTATTTAAATTTATTAGTAAATTAGTCACATAATTGTTTCTTTAATGCTTTTCGGGAACTTTAACTTCGCCAAAGGAAAACTACCAATATCGAGCTGTTCTAATGGGGAATGAGTAAACTTTAACCCATATGCAAATAAATAAGTTGACGAATCAACATAATTCTAACTAGGAATTTGCGTGTCATTGCGTGATTTGTGTCGAACATGGGCATAAACAATAATTTCATCAACATGGGAACACCACAACCCCAACCAAGCCCCACTTCATGTGTCTATTTTATCAATATTTCTGGATGGGCCTGAACGAACGCTGATGATTATTGGCCATAAACAATGGGCCAGAACCATAGCACATAATTGGCATTAAAAAAGCATCAACAACATGCGTGTATTGCCATGTGGCATGGCGAAAAATGCAAAACAGCCGCCAGCCGGTTAATTCTATTATCAATCAAAGGATCCAGGACATGTGAAGCGGCTTGGGTTTGGTTGTTGTCCCTTTCCGTATGGCCCCCCGGATGGGGTATACGAAAATGTTGGCATGCGTGTTCGATTTTTCATTAGCATACGGGATACGGAGAATACCAAACTTACTGAACGAGCCACCCTTTCGAAGGAGAAGACATGACAAGACGACAAACGACTCAAATTAATTGCATAAAAATCCTATGGGTGCGGTAAGCCAGGAGGTTTTGAGGTCCTGAGGGGGTGGCTCTTCTAATTGCCAACTGGCTTGGCAGACAAGCGAAGCTCAGAGCTCTTCGCAGTCCCCCCCCTCCCCCTTTTTGGGAGAATGAAATTTTTCAGCTTTCTTAAATAAACGTAATTAGCGAAAGTCGCGGGGAAACACTCGAATGGATTTTCTTCATCTTACATTTCAGGGCATGTGTCGTCCTGCGGATGAGTAGACAGTCGCATATGTGGCAACTGTACCCCAGGATCTGTGTATTCAATATGCGATTCTTTGACGTACCTTTGCACTGTTACAATAAGTGAAAAACTTAATTAGTAAACATAATTGACAACGAAGTTTGGCAACAATGCCCAGTCAAAGTATGCAAATTGAAAGCCAAAAATTAAGGGGCGAAACTGTCATTTCGATTTTTGCATTGCCACAAAATTTTCGAAAAACGCCCTGGCAAAAGAAATATTAAAACGATAAATCAACTTTTTGGATTTCCAGCACACAGACAGCAGAAATCATTTTCAACCCTTGAGCACAAACTTTCTGCAACTCCTTCTGTGGTTGATGAGGCTGCAAACTGGTGGGTCCTTCAGGGGGGGTTGGGGGTTCATTATATATGTAACATCTAACAGCAATCAAACAAACTATAACAAATACTTTTGAGCGGGGTGGGGGGTTATTTGAGGACTCCTGTGTTGGTTTTTGCCTCCTGTATTGACTGTGAAATTATGAAAATTTACATTTTTCCCGACCCACTCTAAACCGACAGCAAAAGCTGGACAAAAGAACTGGACAGGAGAGCTGTTGCTGTTGGATTTCCCTTAGTTTGGGTTATAATTTTTGACAACAAATTGATAGAACGGGAATGTGGAACATTAGCAGCGAGCGAAAAGCAAACGATTTGTAATTAACAAAATTGCCAAGCAGCCGAAAAGTACCCATTCCTCCCGCATTTCGTTTTACCCTTTGCATAACAATTGACAAAGCAGTCAATATACATATATGGAGGGTTTTTGGGGAGGGAGGTTGGGATGTGAAACAACAATAACAAACACTCGAAGGCAAAAGACGAGAAACGTCGCACAATTGGCAGCAGGAGTTTCGCTTACACATGGAAAAATATTCAAGTGCATATGTATGACCGAATAAGAATAAAGACCATTAAAGTAGTTTTGATCGGGGCAGAAATCTTACGATTTCACGATCGATAGTGACAAGCTTTTAGTTTCAAAAGTCAAATGAAAGCAATTTTTTCTCAGTGCGACAGAAGGAAGCATAAAATGCCAAAAGGAATTAAGGTTATGCCTCAGTCTGCTGTCTCTATACATACACATATATATGCCACATGAGGCAAGGGTTTTCAGCATGGTGAGTGGGTGGTGGTGGGGGTGTAAAAAAAGGGTTTAATCAGCGAGCAGCAGCATCTCACACACACAGGCACATATATGTACACGCAAAGACACCAATCTACAAATACAAATTAACAATAAGCAATCAAAGACACACACACAACCACACCGAACGAAGCTCTTCAGGGCTTGCTTATAAAATAATTCTCTTCTGTTTTTTGTTGTTCTCTTTTTTTTTTTTTAACTTTTAGGCCGTCAGCTGCCATTGGCAAAGGCAAAAACCGTCAAAGGAATTAAAATTCATTCGGGCATAAAAATTTTAAAATATATATATGACTGGCAGAAGCGAAAGTGGAGTGATGGATAGAGATAGCGCATATAAAAAAGGGGTAACTTTTGCCAGCAGCAACATCAACATCAGGTGGCGGGTGGGGGGCTTGGGAGGCTGGCCGGGGGTTGACTCTGTTGTTAATTTCCAAAAAGCCAAAAGACAAATGAGTAAAAGGCAACAGCCGGGGAAGAAGCTTCGTCTCAATGTCGTCAACTGTTTTTTTTTTCTAGCGTTCCTTGCTGAATTTTATGTACCACACAGAGAGAAATATCGTGATTCGGTTATATAGCCCATAAGCTAGATGCGAATTTATTTCGCTCAGTGATAATTCTTTGCCGTGCAGCTTGTCATTGATTTTTGATTGTTTCAAGTGTTGGCAAAGGAGTATGGTCCGCGATGTTTCGACGGGCTGTGAGGGGCCTTCGAGTGTTAAAAAAAAGGGGGCATTTTCCGGGGGAGGAAGCTTAAAAGTCTGCCAAGTGCACCCCAGAGCTTTGACGCCAAGGCTTTTGTTTGTTTGTATCGCTGTGGATGTTGCATTTTTGCAACTGGCAATGCCCAAGTTGGCAATTTGCAACAAAAGATAACAAAGAATATGACGAGCGAGAGCGCAAACAGAAACGAAAGAAAAAATAATAAAAGAAAAGAGTGAAAACAAAAAATAAAAGCGGAGAAAAGCAAACATAAATACAAAGCAGAAACAAAGACCCCGAAAGAGGTCACATATGGAAAGAGTCCCTACAGTAAGTAAGCCCCCGCCACCCATTTTCCCCATGCATCCAGCCTCCCTCAACTTTTATCCTATCGAAAATGATTCATCTGAAAGATTTCTTTATTTATGATATTTATGAGGGTACTTTCGTTTCGATCTGTTTGTTTCTGGCGAGCTTAAAAATACATATTATCGGAAAATCCGAGGTATCACATTAAACCCTATTAAAACACTTTCGAATAAAGTGGAATTGTAAACCAAAACGAACTGTTCAATTGAATATTTGGCCCGTGCTTTTGATTGCACGGCCTTATTCACTCACTCAATCGCCTAATTCATTCACTTATTCATTCATTTCCACTGACAGACAATTCATCAACTTAAAGACCTCAAATCGCAGGTAATTTCCCCAGAATTTTTGCATTATTTGTCAATTGCCGGGGGGGTTCTGGATGGGTTTTGAAAATTTCAAGGGGCGCGGGGAGTGGCGCTGTATATGTGGGGGGTACGAGTTCGAGGGGACCTGGCAATTTACAACAATTCAAAGGCATAAATCAAACATTTTGCAAGTTGAAGTTGGCACGAAAACGTGGGTTTTGGTGGCTAAAAAGGGGGGATTGTCAGTTAGTCAGTCAAATAGTCATTCAGTCAGTCAGTCATTCGTTCATTCGCTTATTTACGCGTACACGCACACAGTTCCAGAGTTATTGAATTGATTTGAAGGGGGTTTTCCAAGTGGATGCGGGGGAGGGGGGGTTGCGAATGGCATTTGAAGCTCCCCCTTGGGGGCACGCAATTCGCAACTCGTTCGTCTTTCGCCTTTCTTCTTCTGCTATCCCCCTTGATGTTGTTGTATTTTTTGGATTATAAAGTTTTGTAATTAAAATTTGACAGCTTTACAATTCCCAGGACCCCCCGATATCGCCCACCTTATCATTCAGAAAATATGAGGGGGCAAATATTTTCTTCTTCTTTACCGCGCATTTTCTTATTAGAATTTTACAATTTTCGATTTATGTTTCGATTTTATTGTCTGCCATTTTGTGCGTGAGAAAGGGAAGACAAGGATTTGTGCCTCTGCCTTTTCCCCTCCCTATATTTAACCCTTGAGTGGGCGCACTGCTTGTCCTAACCCCCCAAACGCCCTTACATATGTATAATTTTAATCAAAGTTGCCCACCTTAACTCACACTCGACTCAAACTTTTGTTTCTAATTCGTTAAACTTTTGCTTAATAATTGTCTGGCTGGCACATAAAAAAACCCCTTGACTTTTATTCATATTGCCAAAAAAATGTGTAGAATCGGGTTTTTTATATATTTTTTGTCGATAAGCACTCGAAGTGAGATGGGTGGTCCGTGGGTTATTCGGGGCCCAGTCACATGTCTAATCCTTTTGCTTATTGATATGATATCTGCACACGCAAAACAAAACAAAAAAAAAAGGAAATCCGAAAAAGGTTGTGTATGCCAGCGAAATTTTATTATATAGGTTTTTTTTTGCCTTTTTTTGGTGGGGGTTTGAGTGGTCTTTCATAATCAAAAAACGTTAAAATCATAGTCTAGACAATAATTTATGAGCACGGCACATTGCTCATCTCTCGGTCGTGTTGTTTTGGTCCTGTTTTTGGTCCTTTGCCCGCATGGAGGAAAGCCCCCTCTCCCACTTAACCCTCGAATGCCAATCAACATCTCTCGAGCAAACAGTCGTAAGGCTCGAACGGAAAGTCCTCTCCATCCTGTCTGATGATCCTGCTGCTCCTGGTCGCAGTCATTGTTTTCTGTGTGTGCTTTCATATTTTTTCGGCTATTTTTTTGTGTTGGCCCTCAATGGATATATGAAAATATGAAGAACGGACGGGTATAAAATTCCAAATGGGGGGTTTGCCAATTTCTAATGGTTTCAACTTCCTTCCGCTTGCAGTTGTCCTTTTTGCCAGCTTTTTGTGTGTGTTTCGAGTGAAATTTTTGAAAAATAGGAGGTTAAGCAGGTGTCTGCAATTGCAACACACAAAGCTACTTAAGGGGTCAAAGGAAGTCGGGGGGCTTGTCAAGAGGTTAAAGTCATTCGACGACAACAGCTGCAAGTTTGGCAAATAAAGGTGAAAAAAGTAAGATATCGATGCTATCAAAAGAGCCGCTAAGCAAATACTAAATGTATTTCGATCCAAAGAAAGTCACCGCAAAATTTGTTGTTCTCTATTTCTTTTTTTTCGGGGGCGTGGCAGGCAGATGGGCGGTACTATGACGGGACACTAATTTGATTTGAACATCAGCGTCAACTTCTAATTGAATTTCAGCCCCTCATCGCTGTCTGTGCATCGATTAACTCGCCTGCGTCTCCTTCTAAACTCAATCTTCGTTTGATGACAATTTCATTCCTATTAGACGGTCGGCAGTTGGAGGGCTAAATGCCAGTGGAAATGCATAAAAAGCACCGAAAAAGAAGTCGGGAAAAATAGATATGGCCAGCTTATTTTAATTGCCCGCCTTGTTTTGACTTAGAGTTGGGGTAAAAAGGAAATGGTAGTGAAATTGGTTGGTTGAAGTTTTAGGCTAAGCAACGGTGGGTTAAATTGAGAATTTTATTTCAAGTGATTGTAATTCATCGGATATTGAGGATATATTTTACGCACAAAACACTTTGCTTGAGTTGAAAAGTAAAAACAAACATGGAAAAATAAAATCAAGTGTTACTATTTTTAAATTAACCCCACAACGCCCACTGTGCGTCTGGGTCGCATTTTGACCGAGCCACGGCAATTATTTTGACGACGCTTAATTTGCGTTGAGTTGGAGATTTCTCGGATGCGGATGATGACGACGACGAAAACGGAGATGAGTCGAGATGAGATGAGTTCAGATGAGATGGCGATGAAGATTGGGAATTGAAGATGGGGGACGGCGACGATGTCGCGGTTAACTTGCATCAAAATTGAAGCGACAGCATAGCAAACTAATTAAAGGCCAGGCATTTACGGCCCCAAATTGAATGATTTTTATGCTTAGCCTTTTTTAATTGTTCGAATTTCGTTGAATCGGACTTGGCACTGCGTTTGATGGGACCAAAAAGAACTAAAATGCAGAGCATCAGGCGCTATAATGACATATTTCACGATTTTATGGCATTTCATCGGGGTGTTTTTGAGCCCCTGTTCCGTTCTTAATTTGAAATCAATTGTGTAGTTAATTGCTTAGCTTTGCCTAGGTGCTTTTCCGCACATAAAACCAAGCAAGATAAATATATTTTTTCTCGTTATTTTGTTTTTTTCTCTTTGTGCCATATTTAATCGCGTTTTACTACCGCATCTCGGCAATTGCATAAATTCTTGGTCTTGTTTTTTTGTACTTGACTATCTATCATAATAATCGTTTTGGACTGTCACACGTACACACATCGCCGAAGGTTAGCAAACAAAAACGCCAACGGAGGCTAATCAAACACATCAGCAACATCAGGCAGCAACAGCAACTTTAACCATGACTGCTTGAATATCTGTATGCTTTTTGCCACTATCTTCAAGATAATAAATTCAAATGCAAAGTTAATTAATTGCCAGGTTTGCTATTTGCCGTGGGATCAGCAAAAGAGCATCATGTTGCTGCTGTGCTGCTTTGCTGCTGCTACCTTCCGACTGCTTGCAAACTCAATTTAATGGTAAATTAATAAAAAGAAATGAAATTTGATTTATCGACAGGCAAAATGAAGGAGCAGGAGAAGGAGAAGAAGTCTCGTCGTCTTTTGCTAATTGAAATGCTAAATTTCCGTTCATGCCTGTAATTGACTTGGAGGCCCAGAGGTGCGATGTGGAATCGAAATTGACAATTTTACAGATTGCCAGAAATTGCCAGTGATTTTGTGTGTGAGTTTTTCGGAGACCCCATACTGAAAAATATTAATGGCTACAAGATTTTGGGCCAAGACTTGGCAGATTTTTCATTTGAGCACCCACCCCAAAACACCACCTTCTTCAGCCGATTATTTGTTGGCCATAAATCACGAGCGAATTCGGTTTTTCTTTTTGGCCAATTGCATTTTCGACTTGTCACCGTTTTAATGGCCTCCAATTAGGTAGAGCCGTGTGCATGTTTCTAAATTTACGAAGTGGCAAAAAACGACAAAACAAAAAAAAGAAGAGATTTTCCATTTAATGAGGCGCGGGAAAGTTGATAAATCCAACAATAATGCTGATGCAACAGCCGTCGCCGCATCAACAATAATTTTTTTAAATTCCAAATTGAACTGAACTAGCTCACGCAACAACAAAAGCCCAAGCGAACGAAAATAAGGAAATAATCAATTTAAAAAAATCAAAATCACACATTTACCCGGCACAAAACTATACTAAGTACAACACTGCTCTACGGCAATCAGTCAATGTGCGACAGAGAGGGCTGGCCGGCCATATAGAGAGGGACTATCTCTATGGCCGGACTGCTCAGACACTCGCCGATCAGAATCCATATGCGATAAATAAATTGAATTTATCCGCAATTGGTCGAAAATGCCAGGGGGTTGGTTGGTTTGTATAGGCTCGCAAGTATGTTTGTGTGTTCTGTTGGATCAGTGGCGTACTGCAATGGGGATCGCATATGGGTTTCTACAAACGCAAATCCCTCAGATCATCAGCAATAGAAGTAAACAGTCGAAGAAGCTAGGTAGCTAGCTGTTAGTTTTGGAATTTCAAAAGAAGCCTACTTTCATTTATCGAAAGTCCCTTTTTCATACGCCACTGTATACGATAATGACTGTTTTTCACTTTAATCAGCAAATACAAATAGCAACAACAGCCACGATAAGCGCAACAGCAACACACAACAACAGCAGCAGCAGCAGCAGCAATGATTGCAGGCAGTAGTATAGTAGTCCTAAACTAAGCTCAATGTCTCCAGTAATCCATGTGCTATGGTATTTGTGTGCTGATTGATTTGAATTGAATAATTGCAATTGTGCGACTTGTATTTGTATTTGCATTATTATTATTGTTATTCGTATCGCCGTATGTCTTTTTGTACATTTTCAGTTCGTTTTTGTGTTTGAATTGAGACTAATGACATGTTGAGATGGATAGAGACCATTTCAATAGCTAAACCACTAATCCGATACGAAAATGTTGCCCTCACCCGTTTCATAATATTTCTCTGAGCAGCGCACCAAATAAATTTTTGTAGTCAAACTTTTGCTTCGATTGGCATAATAATTCATACTAAATTCGAATAGTCGCCAATAATTTGGTTTGCTTCGTTTCAATTCTTGAACATTTGACAAGTGCGAAAAGCAACAAATAAACGTAATGAGAATCAAATTAATAAAAAATCTAAAATAATTGAGCTCTTGCCTTGAATCAAAGATTACGAATTTCAATTATTATTTTTTGTTTGATTAGAAAAAGAGAGACTGAGACCAGCAGAGAAATGAAATAAGGGAGTGCGACCAAATTTCTCAGGGGGATCGATTCGATGAGTTGTTTAAACAGTTGATCTGGTTTTTGGCTGCCTTGTTGCCGGCTGAGTTTAATTTTAGACCATTTACGTTAGACATTTGATGGATTTTCCGCTCGATTTGCATTTAAAAATAACACACTGGCATTGTCTTTTGCCTGGAACGTGTATCCAAATATTTAAGTCTGTCAGACAAAGTGTGGCACATATATAAAAAATATATATGCGAGCCAACCCTTTCGGGGTTTTGCCTCTGACGTAGACGGTCTGGGCAAATAACTACTCCAAATATATATATATATATATATATATATACGTACATACACATGTGTACTCCAATTCCAATTAGCCGAGAAAGCCATCCGTCAATGCGAGAATTAGAATTATATTATTTTTGAGCGCCCATCGTGGGATCGAAATTAAACGGGGATCGCAGTCACGCGATGATAAGCACAAATCGAATTTGTGCATGAAAAATTATGATTATTTCTATTATTCCTAAACCGATTATCTATCACGTCCCAGATGTCGTTTTATGCTGGTCAATGGATGGGTGTTGACGAGATGCGGGACACAAAACTATGTGCTCAATAATCGTGTTGGTTATCAGTCAAATTTGTTTGAAAGGTTCTTAAAATAGCCGCTTAAATATATTTATTTTAAATATATTTTTATACTTGCTGCTTGATAGCTCTGTGAGAAAACTATAATATTGTATAAGACCACATTAAAAAACCTCAAACCTTATCAATGGACTCGTTTTAATAATGGGCCAGTTTATAAACGCTTGTGGTTTTTAACACTGCTAATCAGATACATTTTTGTTTAATTTTTATTTCTACTTCTACGCCATAGTGTTAGCATAAACAACTAAATCTAGCCGCAAAACAACGTAGATAAAAAATTGATTTTGGTTTGGGGCTTGGCCTTTTTTCCGTCGGTGTTTTTGTTGTGCATAAAATAAATATGTCGAAAAATGTCGATAAAAAATTCTATAAATATATATGTGTAATACACATACACATTTTTGTAGAGGCAGATAAAAAAAAAACGAAATCGTGAATGTTATTTAATAAATACATTTATTGTATTTCGCTGGTTTTTTCCGCATATGCTGTTTGTTTTTGTTTGCGGCGTGTGATAAAAAAAAGTAAAACAAACTGCCACCGTACGTGTCGTTTTTGTTTGAAATTATTGTGTGCTCAGTATTAGTAACAAAACAAAATCGAAGCGGAAGCTGCGTTGGCTGCTAATTTGTTGTTCATTTGTTTGCTCTGTCAAAAAGCATTTCGTATTTCTTCCCCTTTTTTTTTTGTTTTTTGTTTTTTGATAATATTTTTTCATATTTTCGATGCGTTTTATTTTTGGAAGCAAGACGCGGCCCAAAAGCACTTTGTCTATAAAAATGCACTTCTGCGAAAAAATAAACACATGCCTCATAGCCAAAACAAACGCACAGCAAGTGAGGAGCTGCTGCACTTCGACTCTAACAACAAACAACTGTTGCAATTCCATTTAACATGATTTCTGGGCAAAAACTTGCGCCCCATACAAATGTGTTGAAAATAATAGCAGTGGGAAAAGCAAAATGCATTTCTAAAATTGACTGAACACTCGAATATAGTCTATAAAGCAATGTTCAAGTAATTGCATTTCGAGAATATCCTTTTGCGTATATTTTTTGTGTGTGCCTACATTTTTGTATTCGAGACAACTATTATTCTTCCCACAACTGTAGATATATCCCAGGGCCTCGCCGTTCATATTCCTGTCGATCATCTTTGGCTGCCGCCGCTTCGAGGACAAAAAAATATTGTCGCATATTTATGAACATGTGTAACAGATAAATCTGAATCTACGCACACAGCAGCGCTCATAAGTGATTTAGTTGTCAGTCGAGTGCATTTATCACAGCTGTGCATGGACGTTGGTTTCAGGGGGGGGGGGGGATGATGCATCGCAAAAGGGAAGTCATTTTCGGGGGTGGGTGGGGGTCTTGGAGAGGTGTCGCCCGGGCGCCAGTAATCAAACTAATGAGCTTGGGCCCTCCACCAGGCGGCGAAAATAGCTTTAAATGGATTTCAAATAAGAAAACGCGCACAAAACGCCAGGAAAACACAGGCTAAAAGCCAAATCTATGCAGAATTCCAGGGGTGCACAGTGAGGATTATTTATATATATCGATTAAAATTTAAAGGTTAAGTGATATTTTCTCCCATTATGAAATCAATATACCAATGTATATTCTTATACGACAAAAAATGTGTTTCTTTTTTTTTTGAAAACCACTCAGATTTCTTCAAGCCCCCGCGCCAATATCCCATGCCAGCCTCTGTGGTGGGTGGTTGGGTTGTTGTCTGGCCAAGTGAAGTGATAAAACATTAAAGAAATGCGCTTCTCCTTTTTTTTTTACTTTTGCCCTCTTCTTATGCAGCAACACCTAGGGGTTGCTAATGGAAGAGAAGCCGCTGCTGCTGCTGTTGCACTTAATGGCAAATGATAATGATTGATGCTAAAATGCAATGTGCACCACTCCCGAGTGCACGTCTTCGAATCAGCACAAAAAGCCGCACGGAACACTTCAAGTCAAAGCTTTTCACGGGTGGTTTTTCTGGATAAGCAATCATTCAATGCGGTGCGCATTGCAAAAAGAAACAGGGGAAGGATGCCGTCTTATTTTTGCATTAGGGAAATTGGTAGACTTTTGGGGACACCTAATGGGCATGGTCCTTGTAAAACGAATCGTTGTTTGATTTAGGAATATTGACATTCATATCTGCAATAATTTGCATACTAAGCCCTTTACTTTAAGTCTTCATTGTTTTTTTTTTTTTGTATCTATCTCATCCCATTTCTTGACGCGACATCTTTCTTCCGTTTCCATTTGGTACTGTGTAAACAAAGGCATTCAACAAATTTGTAGGCGTAAAAATTGTCTTGTCAATATTTTAATGATATCACTTTACACCCCCTGTTTTTGGTCCTTGTCCTTGGGACCCCGTCCTTGTTTGCCTGCCGCAAAAGTTTCCTTCTAACTTTTTCCCTTGGCTTGATGTTGGGTTGAAATTGCTGTCCCAGGGAAAAGGCTCGAAATCCCTGGCTGTATGTTAGTTTTTTTTTGCTTATTTTTTACCCAGTTTGTCCCTTTTTGCTGCTTCTTCTTGTTCTTGGGCGTGTAAAGAAGAAGTCAAAAGTCCCGCCGCTCATTTGTTTGCCTTGTATACTTTTTTTTTTTTGTTTTCTATTTTTCCCGGTTTCGGTTTCGTCGTACTCGGGCAACATTTTTTCTGTTTGGCTAGAAAATTACAAGAAAAGTGGCCGAGTGGTTGGAAAAGTGATGGGGGGTTTTGTTTATTTGTGCAAGTGTTTTCTCAATTGTGCGTACTGGTTTGAGGGGACGGCGGTCGGTCAGTCGTGCGTCGTCGTCTGCGGTTGAAATTCCTCTCCTTGGTACTCCGGTTAACTTTTTTACGCTTCTTTCACTCCTTTTGGCAGCCCACGGCATCCTTTCCCAACCGCTTTTCCCCCCAAATACACACTTGCACATTCCGAAATTCCGGTGTGGGCGGCGACGTTTGTCTAATCTTAACGGTTTTACATTTCATTGCGCCGGGTAATTGTCTGTCGGTGGTTTGAGTGAATTTTAAGGATATTCGACCTTAGTCCGCTACAGTTTATTAAATTAAAAAGTCACTTAAAGTTGGTCTTTTCTCACTGAGCAGACCGGAGAAGTTTTATGTTAATAGGGTTGTGTTTAATCCCTAGTACTTTGGACTGACGAGGGGTTAAAAGGTAGACTTAAACTTAAAACATGTGCACTAACTTAACAGGAAGCTTCAACCTTAGGTTAACAGTATTTAATTGTATGCATCTTAAACTTTACTTCTGGGATGCATTTTTCGTAAGCTTCATGGTTTGCGTAAGATATTTGCTCAGCCGAAATTAACTTTATTTTTAACCACCTGTCAACCGACTATTTCCACTTAACCTCCGGTTAGTTGAAACTTACCTCTTTATCTTTGGCAGCTAATAGAACAGCAGGCTGGCCGTTGTTGTTGTTATTGTTCTTCTTCTTGCGCTTCTCGCTGTTGCCGCTGCTGCTGTTATTATTATTGTTGTTGTTCGTGTTGCTGGTGGCGGTGTTGCTGGTATTGTTGTTATTGCTGGTATTTGTATTGTTGTTGGCGCAATCATCGTCCTCCGCCGAACTGGCCACATGTTGCTCACTTTCATTGCCGCCATTGTTGTTCTTTCGACTACAACTATTATTGCTATCGGTTGTATTGTGATTATTGCTAACATTTAAACTAGCCTCCCCCGCATCCTTGTTCTCCTCAAGATCCTCTGTATCCTGCTGCTGATGCTGCTGTTGTGTTGTTGCACTTGGCTCAGTTCTGGTTTCTTGCTGCGCATCCAGCTCCATATCATCAGCATTCGATTGCATCGAGGCATTCTCCTCCTCATCATCCTCGTCCTCATCCTCCTCCTCGTCCTCCTCCTCATCGTCCAGCTCCTCCTCGTCCTGGTGACTATTGTTGCTGTTGGTGTGATTGGCGTTGCTGGTGGTGCTGCCGCTTTTGACGTTGCCAGTTGCAATCGGTGTTGCTGCTGCGGCTGCTGCAGCAGCGGCTCCTGTTGCCACTGTTGCCGCTGGCTGTTCTGTGGGAATCGCAACTTCATTCGCCGGCGAATGGAGTGGTGATTGCTGTTGCTGCTGCTGTTGCAATGCCGCCGCTGCTGCCGCGGCTGCCGCCTCCATCATCATCATCTGTTGGGCGTGATTGAAGAAAAGCTTGGGATTGAGGCAGGCGCCGCCAACACCGCCGCTCTGTTGCAAACTGCTCTGCAACTGCTGCTGCTGCTCGGCGCTGAGCAACGGCGGCGAGGGCGACGGCGTATTTGTGTTGGCCAGCAGATTGCTGCCGTTCTGCTGCTGCAGCGTTATGGCCGCTGCAACAATGGAGCTGTTCAGCAGCTTGTCGCTGTCGCTTTCCAAAATGCCGCCGCTGGCCGTCTGCTGCAACTGTTGCTGCTGCTCGTCCTCGATGTCGTTTGTTGCTGTTGCTCCTGCAACAACTGCTGCAACTGCTGCTGCTGTTGCTGCCGCTGCTGCTGTATCGCTGTTTTCGCTGTTGAGGTTGCTGTCGGGATTGCCGGTGGATAGCTGCTCTTTGAGTGTGTTCACTTCCTTTTCGGCAAGGGTTGCGCGCTGAAAAAATAAAAAAATTGATCAATGTATTAATAAAGCACATATAAGTTATTAAGCAGATATTAAATAGAATACATATAATTCAATTATTATATTTATACAAAAGCGACCCGAAGGCACCACCCATCCCTTTCAAAAGCTGTGCAGCAACATCAAGCACATATGTTGCTTTTAACACGAACAAAAAGCTAAAAGTTTGCATAGCCCTTTTACACTCCTGCCTCATTCAGACTTTGCCAACTATCGACCCTCATTAATTTTACTTTTAAAGTCATTACGGGTTAAATTTAGCCAAATTAATACGTTGCAAAAACTTTTGTCGGCCCCCGAAAATGCCAACACCAAAAAGAGTTCTCCCGAACACACAATCACACGCCAAATAGGCCAAAAGGAGTCAGACGGAAGGCTTAAAAAACATTCCGGGGTATTTCCGTCTGCATTAGCAACCAAAACAACAACAAGGATCTAGAGCCAGGACGAACAAATTTATAGTTTATCGTCGGTATCGATAAGCCCAACTTGAAAATGTTCCCTGCTATTAGTGACCTGACCTTCGATGGTATTGCCTGCTTGCAAGACTCTTTCTGTGAATTCAAATGCCAAAATGAGAAATTAAAACAACAAAATAGAAAGCATTGGGCAATACAACAGAAAAAAAAGGAGAAGAGAGTACAGAACTCCCAAAGAAGGTTACAAAAATATGCGGTGCAAACTTTTTTGGCAAATTAGTCTGGGACCCAGACCAGAATCAGGATCTCCCCCAAGTTTTAAGGCTTCCATTCCATTCCATTTTGCCTAAGCCCAAGCCAAGCACCAAATGGCAATGACTTCTGCTTCGATTTTCCGTTGATTTGTTCGGTTTGGTTTGGGGTTTTTGTGCAATTTTATTTGTATAAATACCGGAAGCTTGCAAAAAAGCAGGACTTCGGTGGGCGTTGCAGGCAATAAAGAACTTTGGAAATTAGTCGGTGGGCTAGTGCTGCTGCTGCTGCTGCCAAAACTATTTGGTGTGAGTTTTAAGCCTTTGCCGTTGGTTCTTGGCCAAATTGTACTACTTCATATCGATGAAGGTCCTTCTGCCTCCAATTTTCCGAATAAAGTTAAGCAGGAAGTCGTTACACAGAGTATAGAAATGTGGGTAAAGGGTGCTAGATAGTTGAGTTTTGTGGGTTGTGAATACGATATTTAAGCTGTTCTGAATATTTTGAAAAGTATAGATCACTTGAGAAAGATGGTCAAAAGAAAGATGGCTTTAAAATATCAACAGCAGAATTTTGTTGAATTTCTATAACTTTCCCTTATAGAACTTCCCCTAATGGCTAAAACCAAAACCACAAATCGTTCGACATTCGATGATTATGAGTACGCTTAATGACAATATCCCTGGGAAAAGCGAATGTCGAATGGCAGAAAGCAAATAATTTTTCTTGCCCTGCCAGGCATATTTGTCAACATCATCATCCTCATTACGGGGGAATCGAAAGGAAGGAGTGGAGACTCGCATAGATATATATTTATGATATTTAAAAGCTCTTAAGTACAAACAACAGACAAGTGGTTGGGTGCAGTTTTGTCCTTCGTCCGACGTCCTTTCGAATGCCAGACACACTGGCAGACAGCTGGAAAGTGGGTGGGCTTGGGTGGTTTCTGGGCGGTTGGGTGGCCTCTCCCATTCTCGGTGGTTCAGTGGTTGCTCTGTTTTAAGACCTCGGTTGGCGGCTGCTGCTGATGCTACTGTCTTGTTGTTGCCGGTTGTCGTTTCCCGTGAGCTGCTTAAGCTTGAAAATTGTTTTCATAATGGCCAAAAGAGAGAGGCTGTAGAGGATACTTTTCCGTTTTCATTTTCATTCCCGGTTTCCATTTCTTTCGCTGACTTTTTGCTGGACCAAAACGACCACCAAAATCGATCAAACTGAAAAGCAATCCTCGTGGGAAAGGCAGCACTTGTTGGTGTCCAGTTTTTCCACCTCGCCAAAATAGTTTCTTGGAAATTGTACTCTACGTAGTCTGGGCAAATCAATTAATCCCAGCCAGTCCAACGATTCTGGCCCACTTTGAGTTCGGCTTAGCAGCAGTTGCCAACCAAATGAGTTAATTAACTAAAATGCGGGTGGCTTTGCCGGGCATTCCTTTTTTTTTTGAGCCCCCAGTTGGAGAGGGTTTTCCTCTGTTTTTTTTTTCGGGACTCTACCCACTTCAATGGCTCTCGTTCTCGTCCTTTTGGCCCGTGTGTGTGGTCAGCTTATGGCAAGGCAAGGCTTTTCGTATTGAGCACCCTTTTAGCGTGCCCCATGCTCCCCTTTTATTTTTGGGTTTCATTTAATATTTTGCCGGTTGCCACTTCAAAGGAGCTTTCCAAAAAAAAGTATATATATATAAATTAATATATATATATATAAGCATCATTGCACGGAGAAACGGGTAAAACCTTTCGCGCGCGAACCAAAAATGTTAAGTGAAATGTTAGCCCCTCGTGTAAGGGTCTGTTAAAATTCCAGTCATACTACAAATTGAATTGAAATTGGGAATGGTTATGGATAAATGATATATACGTGTATATATATTCACAAAAGTACGGTACTACTAGGTTTAAGTGAATTAAATTCAACTGGTAATTCTATGGCTCATTTGTTTCGGTCGCAGACTGCAATTGTATCAACTATTGGCAAGTCCAACTTGAAAGTCCTTATCCCATTTTGAGCGCCTGTTTCTGATTCTGATTCAGATTCTGTATTTTATTTTTTTTCCTTTATAATGTTTTGTGTGTCCGTAGCCGTGTGTGTATTTGAGTTGTTTGCTCGCAATTGTCGTGTGCTTGGCACATGTCAACTCATTCGCCAAAAACCCTCTTGCCCCTCTTCCCAATCCATTTTCCACACCCTCTGAAGTTGCAGCATGCGGCATTGTCTCAAGCTGTTTGTCTGAAGTGAGTTTGCCTCAAGACCCGCGAACGGGGAATTCTCTCTCTTTGGCAAGGAGCACAGCAGCTGCTGTCAGGACTTCGGGACCTCAGGATTTCTGAGCTTCTGAATTTCTGGATTTCACGATTCCCGCACTTTTCTTCTTTTTTTTTTTTTAAAGGGAGGAGTGCGAGAGCACTTTTTGTAATTAGTACGAAGGCAATGTTATGAATTGTGCTTCAACTTAAGCTCGAGTGCCTTCATCTTCTTCTCCTGGTTTTCCAGGGGGCATATTCAACCCCCTGTTGCCCGAAAAGGGTAGCTACATCGTTGGTCTTGGTAAGGGTTAACACGCGAGGCTGCATTGTGCGGTTTTTGGACAATAAATCAAAGCAAATCAATGCAACAACAGATGGAGTAATAGAATGGGATCCTGAGGGGGTTAAGGTGGCACACGCCGTTACTTCTTTGAAGCCAGTATACCTTACTCCCTAGTTAGCTGCAAAAGTCGAAGGACTCTTGAAAGTCCCTCCCTTAACCCATGACTGCCACTTAAACGCCTACATGACATGACAGGCTGCCATGGGGAAAATGCTGTGCCCCCAATACCCCATAAAAAACGTGGAGATGACGACGAGGAACCCAAAGCGTTTTTTACAATTACACACACATTAAACAGCACAAGCCAAAGATAAAGCTTCAGAAAAGTAGAAGATGGCTACAAGGGGTTAAATATAGATATGTGTGTGCCTGTCTAATGAGAGCGAAAATTATTGTAGCCTGACATTTGGAGCAGACAAAGGAGGAGGGTAAAAAACACGGAAATGGAGGTTAAGCTCTTGCTTTGACAGCCACAAATGCTAAAATAAGGATATATATACTTGAAAACTGGAGCACATACATAACATGTGTTCATACATATATATGGTTAAAAGATGTTCCGAGAAATCGAAGGAATTCTATAAAATTGCAATTAAACTCTTTCTTAGCCTTAGGAAATATAACCCTTTCCCACCAAGCGCGATTTAATAATCCCTCTTCATAGTCCAAAGCGCATTTAAGTAGCTCAACTGTTATCCATTAATTGCTCGGTCTGCTTTTCGACTTAATACTCCAGGAACTCCTGCTTGAAACCCCCACTTTTTGTTGCCCCCCTCAAAAAGTATTCTTCAGATTCGGGGCATGCCTTTGCATTTGCTTTACAATTTCAAACATCATTAGCAACGCACACAGAGGAGGTTTTGAAGGGGTTGCGGGAAATACACACGCATGTGCACAAACGTATATATCCCTTTTTGCTAATTATTTATTTAAATATTAAACAAAAAATCCCCAAAACATACACAGAAGGAACGAGTTCAAACCCCACATCGCAAAAAATAAAAAATAAAACTGCAACAAAACCAAAAAAAATAAAATAAAAACGAAATGGAAAGAGCGCCATAAAATCAACACACACAGAGGAAACACCACTCACATACACAGACACACACACACACACATGCAGAGGAAGAGAAAAGACGAAAATGATGTATTGATGCTGAAAGAGAGAGGGCGATGATATGGGGATCCTGTCTGCACACAAATAAAAAACACTCGCACACACAAGACAAGGAGGAGTAGAAGAACAAGAAAAGAGAGAGATAGAGAACGATATGGCTCTGTGTGCAAATACATAACTGTACATTCGTTGAGATACCGTTGGAGATTTGAGCTCTTGTGCCTCCTCTTCTTTTGGCTAACTAATATTTTCTAATTTAAAATTCTGTTTCTTTTTTATTGCCTCGAACGAACACACACATATGTGTGTGCCTCACCCACACTACCTTCTCCACATATATACCCACACACACACATATATATGTAAATTTATAACATTTTCTATTTACTTATCAAAAATCAGGCAAAAGGCATTGAGAAGGGGTTGGTGTTTTTTTATTTTATTTTGTTTTATGCTTTTTTTTTGAGGTTGGGGGGTTGTTGGTAACTGAAAACTGCGTGCACGCCCAAAAGTATGCTATACAAAATATAAATTAGCTTTGATATGCGAAGCTGCTGACGAAGATGAGAAAAGTCAGGGGGGAGGAATGGATGGGGCGTGATATTCGGGTTGGGGTCCTGTAAAAAAGGATTATATACACGCGTGCCCTGCATATGTGTCTGTTTTGTGTGAAAAGATGCTGGAAAAAAGGATTAATGCGTGCGCCAAAGCAAGAAGAAGACGAGACTTGGCGAAAATGTACAGTGTGGGGGTTTTCGATTTTTAATGCGTCACATGACAGCGAAAAAGAGTTATATGTGGGAGAGAGATTGTGGAAACTCAAGTTCCTACGAGTTTTTTTCACTACGCCAAAAAGTGTCAAAGTGTGCGTGTGTACTCCGTTTGAGAGATACAGTTACAGTATTCATAATACCCAAAGCATGCGAATGTGTGTGAGTGGGCATCAAATTAGAGGATTTATAATTGCCATACGCATGGAGGAGAGGAAAATTAAAAGGTTGGAAGAGTACAGTTAATGAAGTACAACTGGCGGATTGCTGTGAAACCGATCGATGATTAGTATGAAGTTTACGGACATTTTTCAGAAATTACCTCCTATCCTAACAGGCATTAAACTAAATATGTTAATTCCTTAATACAAATACTACCAAGCCAGGTGTTACTGCCATTTGTGATTAAAGGGGGACATTGCAAACCCCCCTCCGTTTTCTAAACAACCCTTTTGGAATTCCACCTTCCCGCTTTGAGTGACCAAAAGTAATAATAATTTTTTGGCTTATCCTTATTATTACATAACGTATGCATACCTTTTTTTGTATGCCCCAAAAATACTCATTCCACTAACAACAGGACCAATCGTACATCAAAAATGAACGCTGGACATACATGTGTGTGTATTAGATGACCCTTTTTTGTGATCCAGTGGGTGGGTGGGTGTTAGAGCCCATTGTTCTGTCTGCCCCATCCCAGCCACGGTTTTTCGTTAGGCCTTTTTCGGCCAGGATTTTTGTTGTGTGTATTTTTTTCTCTTTTTTGTAAAGTAAATAATTAAGCATTACACTGACCAAATAGCACAAAGCAAAGGGTGTGGGAATGGTCAAGTCAAGGCAGAAAACGGGCCCAGACAAATACAAATAAATATAACTCATATGTGGGCATTGTGTGGGTTAAAGGGGGCTGGGGTTGGGGTTTTGGGGTGCGGGGGGATGTGTGTGTTCGGTCAGGCCATACAAATAATGATTAGAAGCCCCGCCCCTAAACCCTTGTAATTTTTGACATTTTTATGCGGGCCGCAAAATGCTTTCAGTGGGGATAAAAAAAGGAAAGCCGAAGGGTTGTCCATTACCTAAAATTTGACATTTTAAAATCTAAGCGAAATTAATGATTTCAGTTTCCTCGGTGGTGGTACAGTTGTGCACGAAGCATGTGAATGTGAATGCCTAATTAAATATTATGTGAATCCTTTCTGGGCTTAATCAGACCAAAGCATTAATATAAATGAACGTATTAATGCTTAAGGCCCCGCAGACTAGGGAATCAATAATTCTTTTGGGTGCTGAAATAGCAATGCCTAAGCTAGCTCTGTCGAAAAATCACTTAATTAAACCGAAAATGAAGCAATTTATTATTTGCGCTTTATAGCGAAGTTTCTTTGCTCCAGGACGAGACCCTTTTTCAATCAAAATTTCCAATCAATGTCAATTCATTATGCCGAGTTGCTCCATCTCTTGAAAAACCAAGGCAACCAAATTTAATGGTTGGGGTTGGTTGGTTAAAATTCTGCTACTAAAGCAACCCCGAAGACAAAACTCAGTTGGCATTTTTAATGAAAAGCCACGCCAACAACGATGGAGCGAAGCCCAAAAGTTGCCTGTCAAGTTTTGCCTAATCAAAATCGACAACATTTTATAGTTTGGGGGTTTTTTCGACGGGGGCTCTGTTCGTTCTCTATAGAGATGAGAAGACCTCACCTTACCTTTTTCGATGGCTTAGCCCGCAGAGTGTGTGACAAACAAATATTTGAGAACGTAAATCAGAAATCTTTCGCTTTCATTTGGCAATCCTTTTGTGAGCGAGGAGAAGTTTACGAGTAGAGGGAGAAATTTGGGGTTGCTTCTGCTGCAGTCCTGGCAAAATCGAAAAACATTTCGTGTATTAAAACCGAAACGAATTAATTTAATTAATTACAATCATGTCTTATTAGAGACGTATGAAGAAGACGACGACGACGACGACGACGACGAACCAAGACGTTGTCCCTCGGCAAATCAAGGGGCGAGGGGAGAAAATCAAGGCGGGAAATCGGGAAAAGGACGACAGTTTTGTTGCTGGCAAAATGAAACAACAGCGCGTGTCAGCTGCCAAAGAGTTGCTTTTGTTTCAAGTGCTGCCAGCGGAGCTTAGTGGGTTAAATTTCGATGGGCTGTGTGTGGGTATTCTTGGGGTGTTAAGGGTGAACCTTTGGGTGGTGGCGCCAAAATTTTATGCTCACATCATTTATAAATGCCTGATTTGTTATTTACAAAACGAGACAAGTTGCGGCATTTCGGAATTTTCCAAACGGAGTTGGGGGAGATGGGCTTCGGTCTACAGAGCTATACATTTACTCGTGTATGTGTGTACGTGTGCGTAAGTATGGGTGCCCCGCCACTTAATTTGAATTTGAGTAATTGCCCAAGGAGGAGAATTCGCTGGCAAAAGCTTTGTTCGCCCGGTTTTTAGTGGTTTTATTTGGGTTAAATTTAAAGTTTTATTTTCGCAGTTTAGGAAAACAGAGAAATCTATTCTTCATATATATTAACAGCAACATTCTGACTCAGGCAACTACTGCAAAGATAATGTCAGTCCGCATATAGCACTCAATATATCTCTCGCTTCTTTTAACACTTTGTTGGCTATTGTTGTTGCTGCTGCTGCTGCTGTTAATTAATTTCTGCAAAAATATTTATTATTATTAGTCGACCCGCAAATGACGATGGCAATGCACTCGGCCAGCGAACACTCGATTTATATATGTGCTATATATCTGTATAAAAATGCATGCCACTGATTCGCACTGCCTGAACAAACCAAGCCCCCCCCCCTCCCCTCCACCGAAAACCCCACTCCTGCCTGTTTTTTTTTTTTATTTGTGTTTTTTACCCCCCTCAACGACTTGACTGTCACTAAACGGCTCATCTAACTGCAATGCTTCATAGAAATTTGTTTGTATGGCCGGAGGAACGTATCGGAAAAGGGAGCATTATGGTGTTAAGGGGGCTGAGGGGTTAACGAGGGGGTCTGGCTGGCGGGCAACTTATTTTTACAACAACAATGAACCAAAGAGTGAGCAAGTGGAATGGAGGGATGGAGAGCGGGAGATGGGAGCACAAATCACAGAAATGAAAATCGAAAAGTGCATGCTTCTCCCATATAATATCAGGCAAATGAACAGACACAAATATGCATATGCGATATATTTGCATATATTTTTATACAGATAAAAAAATATGTAGGCCATCGACACGGTATCATAGATATCAATGTGTAACATCAAATTATGCAAATCATATCTACATAGTCAATGTTAAACCCACGTTACAAAATGGTAATTCAAATTACTGTTTGTATTACTGATGTACCAAAATGGTCAAAATTTTTCTACGGTGCATCTATATCTGCGTCTGTATATGTATATCAACACATACTATATACTTTGTATCCGAGAGTTGGGGCAACAACAAATTTACACTCCAACAGACGATGTCGTCGTGCCAGTCACTCAGTCAGCCAGAGCGGCTGTCTATAATGCAGTCCCGCCCCCTCCGCCTTCGTCCCATATTCCTCATATCGGCTGATATATACGCGCTCATTTATATATACCTACACTCATATATACATATATGTATATGTGCGTATGTGTCTGTCTTCATATCCCTCGACTCTTCTATAAAAATAGGCAAATAATTATTTAAGAATTTCTTGATTAATTGGCAACGTTGTTGTTGCTGTTGTTGGTGTTTTTGCCGCCAATGTTGTAGTTGTTGGGGCATGCAAATGTTGCCGCCGTCGTTGGCTAAGGCGAGTGAAAGAGTTAGAGAGAGGGGGCAGAGAGAGAGAGAGAGACAGCCATAGCAGGAGCAGACTGATGAGGCATTTTGGCCAACACTTGATTGCGTTTTCAATTGTTTGCCGTTATGCATTTTTGCCAATAATTCACATAAATGGCGAACGGGTTCCGTCTCTGAAAGACATTTGCAATTGTTTTCTATGTTTCAAGGAGACGAAAGACAACCAGCAACTTAGTTGCAACTTGAAATGCAAGAAAAAGGGGAGAGAGTTAAGCATTGCTATTTTAATGGGCGATTTTAATTGGATAAGCAGGAATGAAGTCAAGTATTTGCAATGAAATGTCATTCAGTTGATATGATGAGTTAATGCAAGGCAATGGGTGCAGTTCAATGAGCTTTGGGTATTCTCAGGTAAGATAATGATTTCGAGGGCTAACCAACCAATTAATGAAGTCAATGGAATGCTAATTATGCATCAAACGCTTGTTTCTAATTAACCTAATGGAATTTTAATTTTTTCGTTGTGCATAATAAATTGAAGTTGGCAAGTGACCCAAATTTGCACATAAAAAGAATATATAATGTTAAACATAACATATACGTTATCCAGCCGATCGATAGCAATAGCAACCGTTTTTCAAACAATTTCCCCCGTAGATTTCATTCAGAGCGACAGTTTCTCCATCTCTAGAAGGCAATTAGCATATTTTATATCAATTCTTGTCATACACGCATTCCACACCTTGCCATTTAGTCAACCGCCCCTCACACACTCTCCGGAACCCCAACCCCCGCAGAATTCAAGTGTCACCGCCCTAACAATTGACAAAGTTGCACAAAGGCTTGCCGAAAGAGATGGGGATATGAAGGGAAAAAGAGACGAGACATCGCACTCCTTTTGATGCCCCCCCCTAATGTCCCTTACTACTTCTACTGCTCCTTCATCGTCTGTATTTTCACGTCTGCGATGTGTGGCTCTCGTTTATTTTTATCAACTTTAGTTTTTGGGCTTTTTTGCACTTATTATGCGGCAGACAGAGAAAGAGAGGGTGCGATTTAGAGGAGAGAGGAAATATAGAAATGGAGAGACATTTCGCAGATTCAGATTCATCTTGTCGTTCCGCATAAATAACTGTCGCGTTCCCTCTATCTCTTTGCCTGCTCTGTCTGGCATGATGCATGCATTATTTCATTAAAGTATTACAATATTAATTCGATTTTCACTAATTGACAAGAAGAACAAGAGCAGACGGAACAGGCAAAGCGAAATGAATTGAAACGCAACGAATTTGACTCTGTCTGGAATCTGTAGATGTCATTGGGGGTGATTAAGAACATGGTATCAATACGGTTTTAAAATTGAATTTTAGTTTCGAATGGTGTATTAGAATGATTCCCTTGCATTTATTTTTCAATCTTCAGTTGTCTCTTATCACTGTTTCCTACAACCGGTCAAAATGCTCTCAATCCTGGGCTTAGTTTTGACCTGATTTCGAGACGGTTTAGCCGACTTAAAGCCACTTGGCAAAAACAAAAAAAAACAAAACCCTCGAAAAAATTCGCGGATAAACAAAGGAAAAAAGAATACAGCCCAAACGAGAGTGAGAGGCAGAATCGGGGAAATGGATATAGGTGGGTGGTTTCAGAGTCTGCAAATGTTGCGGTTTTTACGCACAACATTTGGGTGGGGGGGTGTATTTCTGTTGGGGATTTTGAAGCGAGTGAAAGAGAGGGGTAGAGACAAACTGTTGCTCGGCATTTTGCGTTGGCATGTTTGGTATGCTTCTGACCCCAAAGTACAAATCAATTGCATGTGTATGCTGCGGTGACTGTGCGTCTCTGGCTGTGTGTGAGCGAGTGTATCATTTGCACATCACACAGACACAGACGCACACAGATATTAACCCATACAGTGATAAACTGGCCACGTGCTGTGCTGTGCTGTGCTATGCTGGACTGCGATTGCGAGTGCGAGTGCGAGTGCCTTTTGGTCAATGCCAGCCGACTGACTGCCGGCCTTGTCTCCCTGCGAAATTGTGTCAATTGCAGTGGCCACTGGGAGATGTCACCATCAACCCATTCCACAGGCCACCCACTTTTCACACACCCAACACCCACTCACACACATTGTCCACACTCAACGCAATGTCAACAACATGCGCAGGTTGCGCGTATTTTCGCAAAAAGGGGGCGGGCAATTTCCGAGTTCGTTGCTTTTTGGGGAGCACCCGAGGCCTATGACTTTTCAATGTCAAACTGAGGTTAATAGGGATAATAAACGGGAGCGGTGATTTATTTCTTGGTATCTACTTTGTTTCAGACCACTAATTTTTCCAAGTAGATAAGATTACAAGCTATATCACCCCATAAATTCCTGCCTACTTGGATATCTATGTATTTCCCCTTGAAGTTGGTATTCTGCGAACTGCAGTTGGCTTATAATTCGTTTCCTTCTTCTTCAATCACTTTTTCTTTATGTATTTATCAATTCCTCAACGGTTGAGCAGACGATGAGTGGCATGACCTTCAATGTGAAATCAAAATCAAAATTAAAATCGAATGCTCCCACGCATTCAATGGATGAATGCTTAATGATGATCTTTCCAACAAAGAAAAGATACGACAAAACCGAAACGAAACGAGGCGAACGCTTAATTTAATTTCCTCCAGACAAAATGTGAAATTCGATCGAAAGCATTTTGTATGCCGAAAAACAAAAAGCCCAACAAAGAATCGCTCAAAAGCTGAACCAATTCTTTTTTTTTTTTGGTTTTGCATATCGACAAGGGCAAACAGGAAATCCATGTTTATGTTTAAATTAATAATAATACAAGAGAGCAGGGTACATATATACGTATTTATAATATAAGAAGGGTATCAATGAAATGCTGCCCATTGAACGAACTCTGATGGCGATAATGATGTTGCTGATGATGATGATGCTGACGTTATGCGGGACAGCATTAATACAATAAATTATATTATGGCTCTTCCTGTTTGCTCCGATAAAAAAAAAGCGAAGAACGAAATTGAACAATATTTTTCGCTCTCTTCTTTGGGCTTTAGCTTTAGCTTTAGCCTTTTTTGCGGGGGATTGATAATAATGCCTGGTCGTGGCTGGATCTGGCAGATCTTGAGCGTCTGATTTGTGCAAATAATTGAAATTTGCATATAATGAAGGCGACACACTGGGGGCGTTCAATAAAGGGGGTCTTCGGGGGACTGCGGGCTTCGGGGTGTTTTTATTTTTTATTTTCTTTTTTTTTGGCCTTAATTTTTTATTTTTTATGAATGAAGCATTTCATGCACAGTAGCTGCAATCAAGTCGTGTGCTAACTCTTTTGGTCCCAGGATAAGTCTATTGTAAACTGGAAACATAAATTACATTTAAGTTGAAGTAACCCCCCTCTTTACCTTGAAATGTATGAAAAAAAAGGAAACCCTAAAGCCCAAAAACTGGTACCCAAATTGATGATCATCTGGTAATGAGCATGATGATGTTGCTGTTGCGCCCACTTTGTGTGGGCGAGATGTTGCTGGTGTGTCTGTTGATGTTGCTGCCGTGCTGTTGCTGATGTTGCTGTTGTTGCCAAGTTGTTGTCGCTGCTGCTGCTGCTGTTGCTGCCTCTGATGCTGCTGCTAATGGCAGACAGACGAGACAAGTTTTGACATATTTTGTTGCAGGAGGATGGAGAGGACAGCACCACCAACAACTACAACAACAGCAACGACATGAATGAAACGCAAATGAATGAAATGCGGCTCGAAGGCAGCAAGCAAGCAAACACACACACACACACACACACAACACGGCCAAACAAAAAGCGCAAAAAAGTGAAAAATATGTATGCAGAAAAAAAGAGGGAAAGAGAAATCTGAAAACAGGACCCCCAATCGCACGTGTGTGTGTGTAGTTATCATTATAATGCCAGTCGCGACAAACATCATTAGTTGCTCACCACCTTAAGTGGAGCACAGTGTCTGTCTGGCCAAGGGGAATGGGTAAAACTGAAAAATTCAGTCGAAAACTTACGAATTCTGAATGAGAGCAATGAAGTGGGAGTATTACCTGCAAAGAGAAGATGGAAATTATTGTTAATTTTATAGTTATAGTTTTGGCAAAAATACTAATTTAAACTATAATATTCATTGTTTAATTAATCACTTATTTTTTATGTGTGTTTATCTGTTTACTGAAAACCATGAACCGAACAATGAATAACTAGCGGTGAATCACGTTAAAATTGTTGATAAATATTGTATCAAAGAGTGATCAAGGTTAGGTAACCTCACTTTAAAATCTACAAAGATATCTTTTTTTATACAGCACAGAGTAAAGAATGAATCACTTTAAGTTTCCGCTTTGAAAAATGTAAGAAAAAGCAATCGATGCGACAATTTTCTTTGCAATTTCAGCTTAGATCACCATTAGAACTTTTAAAGCATTCACTAATAACAAAACCGATACCATATCCCAACACGGTACACGCACCAATCAATTGGTATAACCACAAAGTTGGTAGAAAATATTTCGAAGCTACAGCCAAGTCGGTCGGAATACGTCGGTAGCCGATATAACGCGTCAAATAGCAATTAACAACTGATGTAGATAATTTGCTGGACAAAATATTCTGAGCGCGAAAAAACTTCAGCCCACCGAGACATACGGACAAATACACACACAAATATATATATATATATAAAATCCATATAAATACACATGTGACTGTGTGTGTGTATCCACACACGAAATGGCCGCAGAATTTTGTGATAAACGACAAAATAAAATCAAATCTAAAGCTACCAAAAAAAAAAAAGAAAAAAAAAACAAGAATACCAGAATGAAATAAAATAATCACAAGGCAGCTACTGAAGCTGCCTTTGTGTGTGTTTGTGTGGCATTAGTTGGATAAAGCTAAAGAAGAGCAACAATTTCTAAACAAATACATCATCATCATCATAATTATAAAATTAAATTCCTGTTGCCGTTTTTTTTTATCAATTTTATTTGTGGCCGAGACGAGGAGCAGGGGATCAGGTGTTATAAAGGCCATACATTTCGTGTAGCAATGTTTAAGTATTGCTAAAGATACCGAGAGTCAGAGATATACATATGTGGCCCCAGATAAAGTTAAAGTCGAATGTGTGCTTAAGATATCTAGACAAATAGCTGCCATATTTATATGGAGACGTAATCAAGTCAGTCAAGTAAAGCTTCGTCTATTGGCCGAAGGTACAGATACAGTGTGATACTGTACCGCCCCATATACAGATAAGATCTGCACCTTATCTGCCCCTGATGTATACGCCTATATAAGCCGCATATATAGTATATATAGTATATATCCTCGCCTGCTTAGTGGACAAACAAATAGCGTATAAATAAAAAGAAATTACAACAAAAAGCGAGACAAGGGTGCCAGCGAGATAAGAAGTCAAGAAGTGGCAGTCATATCTGCCTGACGAGCTCGTAATATAGCCATAGATATAGCCGAGATATCAGTTAATCGGTGGGCCATATAGTCGCACACACACACTCATACACTCATACTTACAAAAAGATTCGCCCGCATGGCGGAGACAATCGTCATAAATTGTTTAGTTGTTGGCTAAACATGTTGAAAGATTTATGGTAGGGCTATACGGCCATCATATAGTGATTTGTAAGAAATCGGCCAGATATACGTGCAGATATATATTAGGCGATGTGACTATGTGGCACTCTGATTAGGCAATGGCGTCAGTTGGTTAGTAAAGTGTGAAAAACTGGGAACCTTGAGCTACTTGGAGTATTTGCTCTTGACGTCTGGAGGTTTTTGATATAACACCACTAGACCGAAACTGATCTTAACAAATAATCCATATACTATCATTTCGTATGATTTTGGTATTCTGCTACTAAAAGTATTGTAGAGACTTTTGTGAAGCTGTATATATAAAAAAGTATATAATATGTCAACTATCGAAAAGATAAAAAATAAATGAAAAAGCAAACCAAAATGACATGCAATGAAACACGGGCAGGAACAAAAAATGGTATATATCGCTTCTATCTGTGCACACAATCGGCGAATATATAAACGAGCGAACTGATATATGTACATTGCCCATCTATATATCTATATGTATCAAGCGAAATCCCTACAATAAAACGGGGCGGAGCACAAGTGGCAAAAAAAAAAAAAAAGAAGAAAAATATCGAAACGAAAAGAAATGAAGGAAACGAGAAATGGGAAAGCAAAAGAAGAAAAATCTGCCAAGTGAAAAGAAATCGGAGCCAGCTGAAACTCGAATGGCAGTGGAAATGCGAATGGAAATGGGGAGGGGGCGAAAAATGGAGGTAAAAGGAAGCCTCAGCATCAGCAAATCCTGATGCTCCATCTGTATCTGTATTTGTATCTGTCTCTGTCGCTGTGTGCACGTACGACTATACATATATGTGTCTGTACACCTATACGTACCAGTGTAGATGTTTCTGTAGTTGCCAGCACTCGAATAAAATCGAATAAGCATAAAAACGCATGCCATAAGGATACGTATGTGTGTGTCCTGAGTACATAAGCCGATGCGATGCTGTATCCACAAGATATACTCTATACACATGTCTAAGCGGGCTGGATTTGGGTTGGCTGCGCCTCGAACGCATATTCAATAATGACATAAGTAACACACACGCACACGACAACCTCCTTTCTTTACACCTGCGTTTCTTCCTTGCCGCTCGTTGAGTACGCTTCTTAGCACCTAAAAGCATGCTACTATTTTTTCACTCGCCACTCAACAACAACAACAACAACAACAAGGCTTCCCACCAACACACCCACACATGCCATTCTGTATTTGTGTGTGTGCACTTGATTACATTTCTGCTTCTTCTCTTTTTCTCTTTATCCCCCTTCGGTCTTTTTTTTCCTTTGGCTCCCTACACATGTATATTATATATATTGACGTTAACCCCCCTCAACGCTGGTTGGGCGCCTTTGAAACTTGGGAACTTGTCAACCCAAACCCCCGAAAAGCCAATCCCCACCCCAATTCAATGCCCCAAAACGCACGAAAAAAACCCCCCTGATAGTAGTAGGGGTTGCATAGGGGGTTGGAAAAAATAATAATAATAAAGAAAAAAAGAACCGAAGCTTAAAGGGCGCTGAGAGAGAGCGACATCGCCATCGACAGGAAAACGAACACGAACCGAAAAACGAAGTGTACGAAGCTCCTCTCGAAAAAGCGTAGCTCAGAAGAGGGTAGGCGGTGCTGGGTGGAAAACTCTGGGTGGTGGGTGGCAGCCTCCCATTTCAGGGCCTTAGCTGTTGATGGCTTCCCAATCGAAATCGATGTTCGTATGTATTTCGCTCCTTTTTCTCGGTTACGTTTTGGATTTTTTTTAACCTAACCACCCTAAAATAGAAATTTCACTCGTTTGCTCGCTCTCCTCTCTCTCTCGCTCTCTCTCCTTTTGGCTCTTCAACTCTCTCCACTTTTTTTTTTTTGGGTGGGCCCTGGTTGACAATATTCCTTGGGTGGGTAGCAGCTTTAAGGCTTCAACGATGTTCGGCATTGAGTCGAGTGAAAGTGCCGCCTTGTAAGTTTTTTCTTTTTTTTTCCTTCACCCCTCCACCCATTGCTGCTTCTTCCTTGTGTTTTATGGCTGTCTGGTAGTAAGATTCCCCTTGCCCCCCGTTCATTGGTTTTTTGTGTGTTGCTTTTTTTCCACTCATTTTTACGTTCTTGTTATATTATTATTTTTTTTATAGCGCCAAAGCTTCGGTTTTCGAGTTCGGGTGCCAAGATAGAAAGGGACAGCAAGTGCTGAGCAAGAGAGGAGGTCCTTCCCCAACGCAAGGAAGGGGGGGGGGGTTCGAAAAAAAAGGAACCCATACGGGCAATACCAAATTGGATTGGTTTCAGTTTCGGTTCGGTTCGGTTCGGTTTATGGGGGAAAAAGTGGGTGTAGAACTTTGTCGAGGGGGGTTGGTTGTTGGGTGATTGGATGGATGTCGTGTATTGGCATCTAGGGGAGGGTGAATGGGTGTCTGGATGACTGAGAAGGAGCACAACATTTTCCTCTCCTTTTTTTTGTTTTTTTGGTTTTCTCCCTCGCTTTCCTTTTTTTCTCCACATAAAAATTTGTGCGTCAATTGAATTCGATTGGACGAATCCAGAAACGCACGAGTGGATTTGTGTGTGTGTGTGTGTGTGTAGGGAGCGAAAGAAAGAACGGAAAAAAGGGCAGCGCTGTTGGCAGCGCAGTCAGCGACAACGAAAAGCTGTTAACCTTTCGCACATAAACACACACACACACAGAGATACCCACCGTATATATATGGATTGCTTTCAATACATATCGGCAACGCCTTTCGGGCCCCACTTGTGATTGGTTTTCACCGCACAGGCAGAGGCACAAGCACACATATACGTTTTACTACCGAGTACATAGGGAGGCAGGGGTAGCTGATGTATTCCTACAGTAGTTGACCCTAAGTAACTCGATTTCTGCTTGAGCTAACCAGATGAAACTTTGGCACGGTCTTACGTGGGCTATTCAATGTTGAAATGAAACAAAGCAGGGAGCTGTACCAATTGGATGTCAATGCTTATTATAACCTAAGAAACTGGACTTCTGATTACGTTGGAAACTTTCTTTGAAGTGGCCAAGTAAGGGATTTGAAAAGTAATATATTGCAGATTTTATCAAAACCAACATATGACCACTTTATGCGCTGAGAACCTATCTTTGGTTTTTGGTAATTCTATAAATACCTAACAAGTACATTTAATTAGTCACTATAATTCTTAGCACATGGCCTCACATATTTCCAAAAATAATTAACTTACTCAGAAGGAATGTACGCAAAGTAACTAATCATCTGAAAGATTTTTGATATTAACTAATATTTAAATTATTAAAAAAAATTAAGTAAATTTAATACACATATATTTCCATTTGCTTATTTGGGAAAAACAGCCAAATGTCATTAGTCAAAGTAAAGATATGAGCTGTGAGCGATGAATGCAAACCCCAAAGTACTTTGGTCCATGGTTAATAAGAAAAAACTATCCAAATTAATGATTCACAGGGGGAACTGCTTATCGCGTTCAAGTTGCAAATGAACCAGTTATCGATCGTGAATCAGAGGTCAGGCACGTAAGAGATCTTAGTGCAATAGTACGGAATGGGATTCGGTTCGAAATCGGGACAATATACATATGTGTGGATATATCGTATGTGGTTCGAACCGCTCGTCCATTGGCCCCTCCACCTTTTTCGGTTTTCGGTTCGCCTGTCGATTGCTGATACAAGCACACAGGCACACAGGCATGTGTGGATTTTGAAACCAGTCAGGCAAAGCGAACGAATCATCGGCCGTGTGCTTGTGTGTGTGTGCGCCAGTCAATAACGTCCAATCAGGTTTGTTAAAAATCTATCTATATATGATGTTCATGATGACGGCGACGCAGTCGATGTCCGCACACTCACACACACGTGAAAGAGCGAGAGAGAGAGAGTGAGAAAGCGAGAGAGACCCCTCTCGAAAAACGGACTCAAATGCAGGCTAGCACCCTCCACCCCACTGCCTCGTCAGACACCACGCTTCTGCTCTTTCATTCATTTGCTCTGGGTTATCGAACACACATTGAACCGAGTGCTGTTGTATGTGTGTGTCTTATCAGCTGCAACTGCTCGCTTTCTCTCTCTATCCCTCTCAGCCTCTCTCTTTCACTCTGTATATCTCCTTCTGCCACACTCGTACGAGCGGGCGTTTTCTCCCCGTCTCTCTCTGTGGCAGTTTCACTCAATGATTCGCAGCGTATTGAGCCTTATTTTGAGTGTTCTCTCTCACTCACAGTCTCTTGAAAAAATCAAGCTAAAAAAACCAAATAAGTAATTGCAGTTTCTTGGTTGCAATTGAGAGAGCCACACTCTTCGTGAAATTTTCTCGCCTCTTCTCTCATCCGTTCTCTCGCAGATTTTTTGTTTATTTCTGTTTTTCACTGATTGATTTTCCATAATATCCAACCCCAGGCAGTGACGTCGGCAGAGGCAGCGCTGCTCGCACTCACGTGTGTGTGTGCCTGTGTGTTAGTGTGTATTGAACTCTTAGCCAATGGCAAAAATTTACAATTGCGTACGATTTCCCAATCAAAATGGCACACAATGATAAAAAAACTGGAACCGACTGGCGCTGTCGAAGGGATAGATTGAATGGTAAATAAAAATTGAAACTGCATCTACAATTAAAATAAAGTGGAGCCTCACTAATGCAACTTTTTGTGGAGGTTCAAAGGTACCTTAAAGTAAGGACCTACACTTATTGCAGCAATCACGCCCATTCCCTTACAAGGCCCCACTTAAGTTCACAGAAAAATCAGGAGGTCCAAGCGCAGCAAATGCCGGCTCCTTGTGCGCATCTCTGACATATTTCCAATATCATTGGTCGATAAATACCGAGTAAAACGAATCGAAACGAAACGTACGAAAATGGTATGTTAAGGGGGGGGGAGGGGGTGGACCTCAAGGGGCTGGCCTCGTACATATGTAGATCCCTCCCAGCTCACAAAAACACACTCACTTTTGAGGGGACTAGTAAAAAATGAGAAGGGACTCGCTTCGTTTGTCCTTTATAGTTGGCCATACATATATATAAGTACATATGTGTTCACCACTTGTTGTTGTTAGTTGGGTGTCGATTTATCGTTGTTGTTGCTAAAGGACATCCATGTGTGGAGTTGGTGCAAAAACACTGTACTTTTTTTAGTTCAAGTAACCATTGGCTTACATTTAGCTTCAAGTTTCGAAATATGTGACATATGAGTCTATTTAATCTATTTGCTATTCCTCTAAAGTAATCCTTACTAACTCCTAAACAGGTGGAAAAATCTGTTTAATCTTTGCTGACTTTAACATTGCCTCATTTGATGCATTTTTACGACTAGCACTTAGCTTCAGTTTCCAAGAGATTTTCGTTTCCTCCTAAGATTTCCGATTACCGATTCCGATTGGTTTCCGATTGCCCAAGAGTTCCCTTACCCACACACATACGAAAGACAAATCCCTCTTTTATCCCCATGGCCATAAACGAAGTCTGCCAATACAAAAAGAAGGCGTTGTACTGAGAGACCCATCCACAGACTGCAGAGGCATGCCCGCAAGGTCTTTGGAAGGAAGGAGGGATTCCGATTGTGAGGAGAAGGGTGTGTTGAAGGACCAAAAGGATGGGACTTTTATAGGAGGCCCTATGTATGGGGTAGGGTCTTTCGGAGAGTCAGTGTCGACGCACTCAAAACTGAACGGAACGGACATGGACAGCCGGAGAAGAGAAAAGAGGATACCCAGTGCAGGCGTCGTCCTTCGTACTCGTCGTAATAACGAGTTGTGGAGAAAGAAGAAGTACGAGGACCAGGGGGAGGAAGTGAAAAGGAAGAGAAGAGGAAGCACTGGGTCCTGCCGAGGACTACACAAACGATGATGATGACGACGACGACGACGACAATGTCCTTTCACATTTGTCGTTTTGGCCGAGACGATAGCTTCAGCTTTAGCCGCACAGTTCGCTGCTGTCTCTTTCCCTGTCTGTGTATTAGTGTGCCTGTGTCTGTGTGCGGAGGGACTGACTGTGTGTGTGTTTGTGTTGGTGTCGAGGGGGTGGTGATGGCATAAAAAGTTTACTTGTCTGCGATGCTGTCTGCCCCAAACTGCTGCCAATTTTTATGCGCTCCCTACATCTTTTTTTTTTATATCCACCTCCAGACCGAACCGAACCACCAGCAAAACCACCCAGTACCAACCTACACCCTCCACCACCTCCTCCTCCTCTTTTGGCTGCTGCTTTATTTCATTTCATCTTCACTTTCGGGTTTCGTTTTCTTTCTTTCTTTCTGACGTGTATAGATTTTTGTTCGGTAGGGATGATTGCCAGCTTTCGGGGGGTGGATGGATATGGTGGATATTGGGGGTTGACTGGAGGAGGAGCCGTACATTCCGATTCAAGGATATTTCCCGATATGTGGAAAAAGAAGAGCAACGAGAGCCAGAGGAGCAGGGCAGCAGAAAAAAAAAATGAAATAAAATAAAATAAAGAGAAGCTCGAAGCGAAAGAAAAGACAGGAAAAATGGGAGGAAATTGGGTAGGGGCTATGGGGTCTTTGGGAGGTCCTAGGAGTTCGACTCGCTCTCTTTCTCGTTCTATGTTTGTGTGTGTGTGCGGCTCCTGTTCTTGATTGCGCGCGTTAGCAGAAATGAAAATCGGGAGGAAAAATATATATACAAAAAAAAAAGGAAAAATGAAAGAAAAACGAAGTTGGAGAAGAAGAAAAAGCAATCGCGGCATATAAGAAATAAAAAAAAAAAAGAAAATAAGGGAATTTATTTCTTTTCGAGCGCGCGCAGGATTTTTGCCATTTTCTATATATATACATGGCCAGCAATCCATACATAGCAATGCATATATATGGCCATAGATATTTGTGTGCATGCTATATACAATCTAGAATGGCTGGAGCACTTTTCTGAATAGCTTTGGCCGTGTACATGGCAATAAATTGCCCTCTGCCAGCGCTATTTGATGATTTTTATGCTCCGTATCTTCACTTCCCCACATCCTGGCCCCCTATTTTTGCTGCCCCGTATGGAGTAACCTCACGTAACTCGGTTACTTGAGTGGCTATGAAGCTGGGACTCGACTTAGGCTTAAGTTCCTGCTTGGTCTATCAAGAATAACTGAAAATCTTTAGAGATTTCGAGTGTTCTGGAAAGTAGGAAGTTTCCGGCTTCAGTGGGTTTTATGAGTAATTTGGCCCTGTGATAATCCTTCTATTGTCACTCGCTTTTAATTACAAGAAAACTTGGATAACATGCAGTTCGCGTAATATTACCAAACACATATGTCGGTTAATTAAATCCCAACATGCAAACAAATTATAACAACAAAGTAAGCATATACAAATTGCTATATTAAAATGTATAATTATATGAAAATCAAACACACACACACATGCCAAAATGCTAATGATCAACCCATTGATTCAGTTAAAACAAAATCCACCTACATGTTTACCCTTAGGCAAAATCAACTCAAGTAACTTGACTTTTGCCCGGGCAATAATGATCAAACTTTGCACGATTGAAACTATGATTGGAAAACCGAAAATGTGTATAAAAATCAAAGAAATCCAGACATGCCACAGCCCACAAAAATAAAAGTGAGCCACAGAAGCGAAGCCACATTTATGGCGATCGCGCAGCTTAAAACATCCGGTAGTTAAACAATCTTACAATGAGCCTAAGCTCGGCTAAGTTGACTTCAATTATCAGACTCAGTTTGGTTCGGTTTGGTTTGGATTTGGATTTGGTTTTGGTTGTTTTTTCTTCTTCTTCTTCTTTTTTTTTGTTGTGTTTGACTGAGATATGGGGGATGGGGGATGGGGAATGATGGAATGGGATTGGGATTGTCTCGTCCGGCGGCCAGATAATAATCATTAGTATGATCAATTGCCCGGGCAGCGAGCAGAAAAAGTGTTGCGTTTAACTGGTAAATCAGTTCGACTACCGGCTGAGTCCGTATCTGAGATATGAGATCCACCGCCGGACGTTGGCGGCGGAAAGACACTTAATTGAATTCGATTTGACGACTGGATGGATGGATGGACTGAACTGACTACTGACTACTCTGACTACAGTAGTAACTGAGCGGGTCCGACTTTGGCATGTCAATGTAGAACAAACGGAAGTCGCTCCAAAATAAATTGAAAGCAAAGCAGAAGCAGAAGCAAAAGCAAAGCTGAGCTCAGAGCATAAATAGCCCGAAAATCAAAGGCAATCAGCAGTGAAACAAAAGTCGAAACAGAAGCGGGGCCAACATTTTATTGTTCCACTCCATATCCATATGTGTGTGTAGGCTGCTTCCTGTGTTCATCATAAAAAATCAAAGTAATAATGCGTGTACTTGCGTTTGCCACTTTATAGATTTATTAGGCGGCAAGACCCTCTCCTTATTTCCTATACGGATCGTTCAGCTACCAGAGGCTCGGGATCCCGAGTACCCGACTTTTTATGCTCAACGGAAATTCAAATTAAAATTGAATGCCATAAGGGAGCGTGAGTGCATCTGACAATGATGCGTTTCGCCCGCCTTTAATTTGATTTCTCCAGTTCAGTACGGTTTGGTTCGAGTTGGGATTTGCATAAGAACAGAACTGAACCTCTATTCAGATGAAGTCGTGGCGATCGAACATTAACTTGCAAGAGTAGAGTAAAAGAAAAAAAAATATATAGGATGAGCATTAAATGCGCGGGCGTGCATATAAATCAAAATGCGGACTTATGTTTCTCCAACAATGAAATATGTGATTCAATGACTTCCTCCCAATTAAAGGCTGCGCTTGGCTGTCTATTTTTGGCTTCCTCAAGGAATTACAGACCTCATTTTCGGAGTCTCCCTCTAGCTGTAAAAGGTGTGCTCCTCCGATCTGTCCATATATCATATATATGGTATAGTGACTTTGTGTGCGGGATGTGCGACGAATTCAATGAGATGCGCTCGGGATCAAGGAGGGGAATATGCGATATGGAGATGGAGATGGGAACCAAGGAGCTATGAAGTGTTATGTCCAACAGATGTGCGATAAGTGCAACAAAAACAATAACTTGGGGATATTATTGGGGTGTCGTAAAAAATAGTGTCGACTTTTGGGAAAACTATTTAGCAAAGTAGCTCACGCCCATTAACTAAATCAAAATCAACTGCTATTGCTAGCACAGAAATTATTTAACCTATTAGTCAGCTTCCGTTTCTTGATATTTCTCATTAAAATTTCTGTGGCTCAAAAATCCAACATTACCAACATTTAATCAGTAGTTATTTTTATCACTGATTCACTTCCTGCCACCGTTGCACGAAATACTTGTACATACTTACAATATTTTATTTAACACTAAGCTCTTTTTGTAGTAACTTCGATGTAAACATACCTGTAAAAGAAGAAGACATGTGTCAATTAGACAAGTTCGATATGTAACTTAGAGTTGTTAAAATTTTATACAAAACGTATAATTTTGTTTTATCAGAGTAAAATGCTTGATACTTCAATGTTGTTTGCCCAATTTCAATGCGATTAAATTGGGGCCTTGAACGGAGTTTTTGGCTTAAAGCCGCCCAACTGTTGCCACCCCAAAAAAGAGTGAAATGTTCTAATTAAAGCCAACAGTAAAAGGCACAAACATTCGCTGGCACACACATACAGTGCCAGCATGGCAGACGGGAAAAGACGGAAAATGTGCCAAGAGGCAACGATGATGATGATAATGATGATGGTGATGATGATGATGATGACGACGACGACGACGACTACGTCGGCAGTGAAAACTAACCTCAGACAACAAAACAATAACGAAAATTCTAAGCAAGCCGACAACGACGTCGTCAGCTGGCCCGGCAAAAAACTAGCAAAAGAAATTAAATTTAAAGGAAAAACCGGCGAGTCCTACTACTACAACGAATCCCTCCTTCCGAAAAAAGCACGAAAACCTTGCCTAGTGTAAGGCGCCCTCAAGTAAATTAAACGCTAGCCCGCTCTCTTTCACTCCACGCTAGCACCCTCTCTTTCCACAGCTGGCAGGCAAAGTAGCAAAATTAGTGTATCAAAAAGAGCCGAGCAAAAAGACGAAGACGTGGTCTAAAAAAGGGGGTAGAAAATAGGGAGTGGAGTACTATGTGTGTGTGTGTTTATGGAGGATGGGGCTTCAAAGCCAGAGAAAGACAAGGCACTTTTGGCGTTGTATTAGTGTTGTTGTTTGTTTGTGAGTGTTGTTTTTTTTTTCCTGTGCTGTCTTAAACTTAGACCACGTCCTTGAGCTTCAATATGCCAGGCTATGTGTGTGCAAAAGCTGTTGAGCCTATGTCTAAACTTTAAAGCGAGCAACAGTTTAAGCCAAGAGAAAGTGATAGTCACAGCTGGTTTTAACCTACTTCATAATTTTGAATATGGAAAGCTTTTAGTTTTCTTCAAGGCTCATTAAATGTTTATTTGGAAATGTTTTTGGAAATGGATTCTTTAATGGAGCGCTTCGCTTTCACATTAAAAATCGTATATACGGCCACTCTTATAACTTAAAAAAAACTTAAAACTTTAATTTTGTCCAAAAATTCGACATAAATAATTATGATTAATTCTTTAAAGACTTTTGTGAATGCTGCAGTATAAACTGTAAACACTCACGCACACTCCCTCACTTTTAATTACGCACGTTTTGCGGTGGCGACAGAGAGGGACGGACAGACAGAGAGTTTGCGAGCGGGAGTGAGATGGGTGGTATGGCTGCATGTGCGCGTCTAGGAAAATGCCGCAAACGCATGATTCCGCCACCCACCGCCCAGCCGCCACTCAATTGCTTTTTGTTGTTGCTGCTGCGTGCATTGCATGTGTCCTTGAAAGTTTTTGGCATAGTTTTTGGCTGGCACCGAAACACAAGCCAAAGCAGTTAATGCTCTCTAAAATCCTATTCTCGTGTGTGCGTGCGTGTGTGGGTTAATGACACTGGAGGCTGGCCACACTGGCTTTAAAGCAGGGGTGGGTCGGATCTTTCGCCACACTAGTACCAATAAGTCAACCTATGCAAACAGTGCCGCCGACATTGATTCGGCCGAAATCAAATTAAACACTCGAGACCCTTCGGCACAGGCCACTTAAGATTCATCAGTTGACCCTTGTTGTTTTCGTTAGTTTTATTGAAGCAGGGCTTATCATAAGCCACCGATCTGGGCCAAGAGCATGATATGACAGAAATTATGACTTCATAAACGATTTACTCGAACTACAAAAAATATACAACACGCACGCACACAAACACACCCAGCACAAGAGAATTCAATAGAAATTTACCAGAAAACCCTCGAAACCCCCCGATGGATGCCAAAAATGTTTGGCAATTATGCGAAGGGAAAACTTTGGGCCAAACATTATATCATAATTAAAGGGAATATACCCAACATGTATGTGTGTGCTTATCAGTGCTTGCCAATTATGAGGGAGGGGGTATGGCCCGCCCTCGCTTTTATGACCTCTTAAATATTTATGATGCCCCGATACCAAATGAGCCAGCCAAATGAGCAACTATCATGGACACACACCATAAAGCCCCCTTTCCCATAAAAACCGGGGGAAAGAAAACACCACAAGAAACAGAGCAATTTGAAATAAATTTTAACAAATTAACAGTGGCAAACTAATCCCCGAAACATAACAATGGTCCATCGCCCACACACGCAAAAGTATTGGCAATCACCATAAATTGTCACAACTGATATCCTAGACTATAGCATATAGATATACTATATCTGCAGATGTAGCGCGGCGGGAAAAGTTATAAAATTTTATGACAAACTTTGCTTTCCTTTGTTGTGCCTTCATTTTCTTTGTCTGCCTCTTGGATTTTCAATAAATTTTCAGTTTTTTTTTTTCTGAAAGCCCAGTAAAAGTATTATTCGTATATTCTGGTTGAAAATTTATTTGCCTGGCCCGATCGAAATATTGTGAAATCAAAAAACAAATAAATTAAATGAAAAATATACCAAAAAAATAAAAAACAAATAGGAAAAATTATAACGTAGCGACATGTGAACTAGAAGAGGCACCAGAACAAAGCGTACAATGCGCTCTAGTTCCCATCGAATCAAATATACGGCGGCAAGAATTAGTTCCCCAACAATGGGCTACGAAAACTATGCCAAATTGGGGGAAGGGAAGACGTTGGGTGGTAGGGGGGGCCCTGAAAAAAACAAAAAAAAAAAAAAAAAACTGAAACCGAAACTCAACTGAACTGAACACAGAAAAGTCAAATTCAAATTCAAATTCTATCGATGTGTGGATATTTTTATCGAAGTCGAGTCGAGACCGGAGCAGATCACTTCGTCATGTCACATGAACAACAAAGAGGAAGAACGCTATACATACCCCTGGCCCGCCCCCTTCCTCCCACCACCTCACTCTTTCGCACGAGAGATGTATAAACATATACATATACATATACATATATATATATTTAGTACAATATAATACCTTTTAATTTAATATGCAGCTGACGTGCGCTCTACGATCGCCGTCCGATCAGTCAGTCAGTTCGCTTTTGTCTCTCTGTTGGCCATTCGCCGTATCTGTTTCTGTCTCTTTCGGCGTTTTCGGTTGAAAATAAAATAAATCGAAATGACAGATCATTAAAATTTACAACAACACCAGGGACCAGGCCCCATAGTCCCAGTCCCGATTCTGATTCCGATCCCAGAAAAGGCAACCATCGGTTCTCTGGGCATTATTTTTTCATGCCTTCCGAAAAAACAACAACATTAGAGTCGAATTTAACGACTAGGAAATACCTCGTACTGTTGCATACCCAAAGGCCGTAATTTCACACATAAACTAAGTTAACATTCCCATTAATAGCCCGATTCGCACGAATGATTCGGCTGGGCTTGTAAAGATCCCGCGATATTGTAATGTTAATCAAATGACTGACGAATACAATATACCCATCGTATTAACGGGTACTAGAAAGCTGAAACAAAACGAAGCCACCGCCGCAACGAGTTATATTTGTCGTTGTCGATCAGTTTTTATGTCGTTCGATATGGCAGCAGCGAAAATTTTTTATTAGCCTCTTCCCCAGTGACGATGGCTGCCAACAAGTGCAATTTGATTTTATGCATGTCTATATGTATGGAAATTGTGTTTCCTTGTTCTTTCGAAAATTTTGAGAACCGTAGAGTTGAGTTGCTGCAGATGCACAAAAATCAACTGAGATCATCAATTTGCCAAAAAGGAGAAGCTGCACCGAAAGAATGCCCCATATGTGGTGGACTTGTTTAATTTTTCCCCGAATTTCCACACACATTATCTTCTCCTTCTCGGCCTGCTGCATATCCATAAATTAATAAATAAAGATATTTTCCCCCGCACATTAAAAACTGTTTTTCCACGCCCCCATATATTTCCCCAAAACAGAACAAAAAACAAAAAACAGAATCCAGAAAACCATCAATGAAATGCACAATATTTACGTCCATAATTTTTTCTAATATTTTCAACAGCTGACATCGAGTAACACCAAAACTCAAGAGGCCCATGGCTCATGTGTGTGTATAATTGACACTCAATTATTCGAGAGCGGGGGTGTTTGTCTATATGTTTTATTTTTTTTTTTTTTATGCTTGGTGGGGAGTGGAGGGCATTACGCTATGCCATTATCTGAGCTACTTAGCAACCGTTCAACTGCCACTTGTTGGAGACGGAGACCGACACCCCCATTTCCATCAAACAAAAAAAGAAACCGAAATATAAAAAACCAAACTAGCTAATAATACAACAACAAGCGGCCACTTGAGGCCACATCACAGTATATATAGAGTGGCACAAAAGATTTCCGCAGACAAAAAACAAAAAAAAAAAGCAAAAGCACCAGCAAACCAAATCTCTTTCTTCTTTGAAAAGAAGAAAAATTGAAGCGCGATTGATCACATTGATCGCTGGCTGCCAGTTGTGTGTGTCTCTATATCTAAACAGACAAAGTATTTAGTAAAACACGAGCAACAACAAATATCTCGAGTAGCTGTCTCTGCTGCTGAAACACTGATGAAAAATATCACATAGTTGGCATAAACGAAATATTTTGAAAATGATTAAGATTATAGTTTAACCTGCAAGACCGCGGAGCAAAAAAATGATATAGTAAATATGAATATGATATAAAAAAAAAAAACAATAAAAATAAGACATTGTTACTCAAGCAGTATAGTGTAAACTTTTCTCCCAGTGTCCTGGGGATCTGTCTTCTCGTTGTCGCTGTACATTTGCAGTTGATCTATATAGTAATTCATATGTTTAAGCATTATTTGGGCACAACAACAACGGATGATGATCCACACAATGAGACGAAACTTGAAAAAGCCGCGTCAGCAGAAGTAGAAATCTATCTGGATGATGAGGGGTCTTGAATTGAATGCACAGTTTTGAGTAGAGGAAGCTTCTCAACTACAGAGGGCATTAGTGTGTGAAAAGCAAATCGTTGGGCCGATGAGAATTTTTCCGACTTGCATGTAGGCGTATCGAGATCCAGAGATCTGAAAATCGAACTCTTGAGTTGTTCGTGTTATGCCACCAAAGTTCTTCAGTTCTATCAATCGTTGAAGTTGCATTTCAGACGAAAGATGAAAACGATATGGCAAAGCACACACAAACAGTAAAAAATCGTGTGATCAATAGGGAAACCAAGTTATATGGTAGCAAGCTAAGCGGGAAAAACAAATCTAAATATAGGAAAGGGAAGCAGCCAACATGTGCGCATTGTTTGTCACTGTTTGGTCGCAGACTTTTGTCAGCCACCGTACGGCAATAATTAAAAACATAAAAAAAAAAAAGAAAAAGGAAAAACCGGCAAAGGGTAGCCCGAAAACTAAAAACTGAAGACTGAAGATCCGGAGAACCGGAGAAGAGACGACTCAGAAGAATCGGAGAAGAGGGAAGTAAGAGTATTTTGCCTACTTAATCATTGTCTTTGTGCTGGTGGTGTGCGTGCAACATGCAGCATCTTCAACTCCACATCCATCTGCAACTGCAACCGTTGCTACTTGATTTGATTTACGCCTGCCAATGCTTTATGATTGAGTGGGGCACATACTCACTCGCAGGCTCTGAGATAAAATGCATAAATGTGTTTTTATTTTACTCGGGATCGGAATCGGGATCGGGATCGGGATGTGCCCCCCTTCTTAACCAACCCCGATATTCATGCCGCATATGCCGCAGATATATATTTTTCTTTTTTCTTCTCCCCTCTATCTCCCTCTCTCTTTCTTTTTTTTACGTCTGTTGCCTTGCAATGAGGCGCAACATTTTGTGGCATGCTGCAGCAGCATAGCTAGAAAAAATGCAAAAAACAAAAACGACCGAAAAAATATCAAAAAAATTGAGAATTTTATCCCAGCTGTCCATAAAAAAAAAAACAGAGGAATATATTATTTTCGTTTGATTTTTTTTTTGGTGCCGCTCTTCACTCGAATTAAAAAATTGGAATTGTGCTCAGCTCATTGAATAAATCAAACTCATTTGCATACCAACTGATAAATTATAGCGAAACAGGCCCGACAATTGACAAACTGGCCCAAGCCCGGTCGAAAAACCGAAGCCAATCCAACCCCAATACCAACCCTTCTGGGCGGAAAAGAGCAACCACCCATGTGAAAGGGTCAAACAGCAGATGAGGCGACACGGGGAAACCCTCCCAAGGTCCAACTTCTCGACGGGAATGAAATTAATCGAACGATGACAAGATCCGAGCTGCAAACGAGTTCTTCTCGTGGGATTATGTCCGGGAAAACAAATGGAAACCTTATGAAAACGATTGCGGTACAGTCAAGCTTTTCTTGTGATCAGTCGAGCCATACAAAATAATATTTTTAAAGCGAAATACCTCAGATCCATGTAAATGTTAATTAGAAACTAACTCTGAACCTTATCGCAAATAAAAAGCACCCGAAAATTTTGTCGAGCTCCCTCAGGAGGAAATTTCAAGACTTATTCCCAATAAAAATAATCAGCAAACACTCACACACACGCACACATATGCACATGCTAATACCGCAGTGCAAAACCACAAAACGATATGGAATCTTGGGGGGAATATTTCACATAATTAATTATATAAACATTTCGCCAAGCTGCCGTTCCATTTGTGCAACTATAAAGCTCAATCGAGCGTCTGTCGATTCCGATGAAAAAGAAATATACGCCTGATTCTAGATACTAGCAGGGGAATCTAAGGTAAACAGCTAAAGTTATGCCACATCAAATATTTCAATAACAGCAAATTAAACATAAAACTGCTTTGTGCACATAGAAATCTGCTACGGTGGGGTAGCAATGGATTTCAAATGGTAACAAGCACTCAAAAGTCAAAGCGAATTAAATTCTAAACTAATTTTCATGTCGTGCCAAAAATAATAAAAAGAGAGCCAAGCAGACGACGAAATGCATATATTGCAGGGGCGTTGGCAGGGGAGGCGTCTGGCGTGGGCGTGTTAGGCGCGCAAAAACCAACAACTTAATTAAAGCATCAATAAAAAATTGTAAAAACATCTGAAAAACGCCACGGGGACAGCGCGATGTAAAATTGTGTGCAAAAATTCGGTTCACTAAAAAAGAGGAAAAATGCGAAAAGATCAAGAGCTGTTCTTTTTTTCAATTCTTTTTTTTTTTTTTGAGTTTTTTGCCTTAATGGAGCAAGCCCGCCAATAAAATCCTTGATCCCCCCTGCCAATAATGATGATTCCTTTTTAATGTGCACTCCTCGGGCGTTGGTCATTACTCAAGAAACGAACTTTTCGAGGGGATTCTCTGTGGGACTCGGCAGCCGAGATACTATATTTCCTTTTATATTTTTCAGACTCTTATTTTTTGCATTCAACGTATCGATCACACAAAATGTTGCCAATACCAAGGGAATCCCGAGAGGAGAAGCTCACAGAAACTCATCATCATCAGTTGGTTCGTTTGGTTCTGTGGCGAGTTCCTCTTCGTTTTCCTCTCGAAAAGGGGGCGTGCACAAAATGATATTTTATTCAATATCCTCAACATCAGTGGGTTTTTTTTTTCATTCGCTTTAACGATTTGTCCTTTTCAAGCGAGAAAAAGAAAAACTCGCCGTGTAGGAAATCAAATTGATGGCGAGACACACATGAGAAACCTGAAATTAAAAACTCATAAGATATCGACTGATATATTGAGCTGCACAAATTACTGACAACTGAAAGATGAAAGAGGCATCAGCGCACACACAAAAAAAAAAAAACAAAGGCAAAGATTTTCAAGACAGGTTTGCCATCCTTTCCCCTTTTTTCCGCTCCACAATCGTTTTTGGTTTGGCTTTTTTTTTCCTATGTCCCTCCGATGTGTATATGTATGTACATACGATATATATATATATATATATGCATATAAAAAGACAATTAGTTGTTATTAAGTTGTACACAAAAGCCGTCGAATCTTTTCTTTTCCGCTGATGCCACTGCCGCTTCTTCATTTTTGGCATCGCCAGCTTTTGTAAGACGGTTCGGTTCGTTCGTCTAGATGCGGAATTAATGATGCAATGACAATTGATGCACACCACGCAAAGCGCATTTAGCATTTATGATATTTATGCTCAATTAGTGTCGCTGTTTGCCGTGTGGCGATTTAGCTGGAGATCCATTCCCCGATCCCCTCCCATTTTCCCACTTATATGATAGTGTGAAGTTTCAGTTTGATTTGATGGCAGCAAGCTGAGTTACATCAGGTTAGCTGAAAGACGACTAATATGTACATATGTACTTATTTTAGTGCTTACTATGAGTATATAAAGTATCAGGGTGGTTTAATAGGTATTTATTCGTTTGATAACCACAAGCTGATCTCCTTGCGATTTAGATTGGCGTATTGGTTTTAAAAAATGCCCAAACACACAACCCACATACTTTGAAAAGCCCACTTTAGTGCTGTGTAAAATTTCAATTGATTAAGATGACTGCAAGCTGAGTTACTTCAGGTCATTGCATAGCTCGATGCTTTATTCGATTGAAAATCAGCTAATTACGGCCTAAACATATCAGATGGGAAATTTGAAGTGCGTTTGATGGTTAGTTAGTTCCCAAGTTACATGAGGACACTCCATTCGACCGGCTTCAATTAGCTTCAATGGCTATTCATAATTAATGCCATAAACCGGAAAGAGAGGGAAATAGCAAATAATCATAATAAAAATTGATCGAGCACACACAGATACAGATACACATATGTTGGCATAGACGGACGGGACGGACACACATAGTTCATGAACTCAATTTTTAATAATAATTTCCAAATGATTTTTTATTTCACATTATTAGTTGCGTGGTAGTTCAGATCGAGTTCGAGTTCTCGGGTTCAGATCGCCATCTCCACCCACCCACCACAAGCTTTTAATTGTTCGATTTTCATTTCGATTCGTCTCGTTTCGTTTCGTTCGGTTCGTATAGTATAGTATAGTATGGTATAGTATAGTATCGTTTCGATTCGTTCGTCGCATTTTGTTATAGATACTATGTATGTGTACCGATGTGGATGTGATGGACATTTCGGTTTCTGTTTTTGCTGCTGCTGCTGCCGATGCCGCTTCTGTTTTAATTTCCGTGCTGACAAATTAATTTAATTATATTAACATATCTTTCCAGCGATCGAACGATTGAACTGACTGAAATATTTTCATATACCATGCGTGTGTGTCTACATACATATGTATGCATCTGTGTGCTGTGTGGGTGGTTGAATTCGGTCTGTGATTCTTGGTATAACCCCTTTTTCAAACACCCCCCCCCCCCCATTCATCCACGTTTCGGTTTCTGTGACTCATTAGCTGGCTTCTCTGCCAGAGAGCGAGTAAATTGCACTTAAAACGCTAAAAATTATACGACACACGCCGCCGCTCAGTCCACCGATCTGATCTCTATCTGTATACTGTATCTGGCAATATGGTATCTATGGTTTGGTATAGCATGGTATGATATCGTATATGTGTACAAGGTATCCGTGTGCTTCCAAGGGCTTAAGGGACAACCCTTGGCTGCTCATTTTCGGCATATGCAAATGCCGGGACGCCATCTTTGAAAATTAAACTTTATAAACTATCAATGCTCGTCCCCGGTATTCCGCATTTCGTATTTTATATCCGTATCTGCATCTGTGATGGTGCTATGGTGGTGGTGACTACCCTATAAACCGGTTTCAATTCGATTAAAACGGAACCCAAACTCGATTTACTCTCATCTTTTCAATTCAACTTTTCTATTTTTTTTTTTTTAATATTTTTTAAGTCAGCAAATGCATTTGGCAATTAGTTCGGTTTTGTTGTCTTTCCATTTCCATCTTTTTTTTTTCTAGTTTGAATCAGCACAAATCAATGACAAAAACCTCATCTTTCATCTAGTTTTCGGTTTATGGTTTTTCGGATTTCGGTAATTGTAGAAGCTAAACAAAAAATCTGTTCGATGTTAATGGGTCAAGTTTATAGATTGCATTACGGAAATTAATTTTGCTCTTTTTAACTTTTGGTTCTTCTTTGGCTTCTGCTTTTTGTTCTTGCACTTGTTTTTTTTTTCAATTTTTTGTGATCGTTTTTTCGGTGCCACCGTTCTATATATTTAATGACAAAACTTTGTGTTAATCAAGCACATTTTTATTGTTGCTTTTTCGAATTCGATTTGTGTCAATTTTTTCGCGCGCGCTCTGTTCTTGAAATGTAAATAAATAAATAAGTGAAATACTATAAAAATTGTTTTATCAACTCATTTGGACAGCTGTAGACGTCTGTCTGCGGTTTGTTTAATTTATTTAATAAGCTTCTATTTTTGGTTGGCAAATTTAGTTATGTTGAATAACCTTTTTTTCTGCCGCAGAGAAATGGTATTTATGGATCGAGTTCTAATTTTGTTTTGTTGATCAGCATGCGAAGGCATGACGAAACCTTTCAAATATTGATTCATTGATCACAATCGATCATTGGTTGAGGGATCTTGAAAGTTATAGAAGACTTGAAGCTTTTGAAAGCCATTAAATGATCGTTAGGAAAGAGGAAAAAAGAACCCAAAACAGTGGCGCCTTTAGATGGGGTTTTGTGTTTTCGTTTAGGCCGCCAACACTATGCTCTATCACTATGTACATATCTAACATTTAAATATAACAAGCAAATGCATTTAATTAAATAAAAACCGGTTCTATTTGAGATCAGCAAAGCCCCATTCATAAAATCCTGTGTACACCACTGACTTCAAGTAATCCTAACGAGTTCTGCGGCTTCTCATCTTTTTGCCTTTGTTGTGGTTCTCCGGAAAAAGTCGATAGGATAGCTTTTGGTTTTGCTTATTTAAGTTTTATTGATTGCAGTTTGCATCGCCATATCTTGTACAAAAATATTTGTGGAGCGGGAAAAAACGCCATTCACCGACGGCAAATGTCTAGATTTTCCGGGAATTTTTCCATGTCTGTCTTTCACTGTGCGCGTCTCTCGCTTTTCACGATCAATCGAAGAAGAAACTCCAATTAAAAAATTTGCCCGGCTGTCGACGCAACCTAATTAACTTGCCAAACCATATAGAGAGTATTTTTATATATAGAAATATTCAAAAATATATACAGCAGTTGATATTTCCATGTCTGGTCTGGCAGATGATTTTCTTTTCCCCTTTTTGGCCTCTAATGTTATTTTGCCGCCTTATTTGTTCGGAGTCTGGCATTTGGCCAGCGAAATTCTCAGCATCGTCTGGCCCCCGCCTCCCGATTTTCCACGCCCCCTTTTACAGCGAAACCCCCATCTGAATTGTCTCTTCCGTCTGGCCGATCTTGTCTGGCTTTATCTTTTTCGGTTCACTGGTAGTAGAAAACAGAAAAAAAAACGCTTCAAAAAAAAAAAAAGTTATTCAAGCAATAAACTGTTCACTTATTACTTGCTTGTTGCACTTTGCATTTGTTGTTTTTGTTTTGTGCAAACAAATTTTTTTTCAGAAATCAATAATAGCAGAAAAAATAAATAAATTTACAACAAGAAATTAGACAACAATAACGGGCCAGCAACAATAAAAACACATTTGCCATAGACACGCAAACTCAATTAGTTAACTTAAGTTAAGTTAAGCAGTTTGCGGGGCCAAAATATGGGGGCTGTGTGGGGTTAAAGTGGGCGGCTGGGCGCACTAGGGTTATTGTTGTCAGCTGTGGGAGTTTCCAGTGAAATGCAACGAATATCACAGAACTCGGGAACTATTCACTGTTTAGTTACAATGATAATTGCAAATTTGTATATGACTTTTTAGTCTAATCAATGTATGGAAAGTTCTAATTTTAGCTTATAACGTTTTAAAGGCTTTCGGGCTTTTCGCGTTACGCTCCCTAAACTTTTCACTTTGAATACACAATACTGTATGAATCGAATTCATTTCATTCATATAAAGTTAGAAAACGCAAGTATCAAATTTTATGCTACATATAACAGGTGTAATTTCATCTTTTTGTTGACAAAAATAAGATACACCTTGCATGTAATATAAACGTAAGACTGTTTGTCAATGCGAATAAAAGTGAGAACAGAAGATAAAACACTTTTGCACCGAACATTTTACGAACCCGTAATCTCAGCTTGTTTGGCCAATTCATTGAACTATATTCATATTATTATTCTTGAAACACGAAACTTCTTGCTTTTAAGCACCGTTTTCCATCGTTTTGCTAACTTTTCTTACCTGTTGCCAAAACTGTGCCAATAAATAAATTTGCTCCTTTTTGAAAAACCAATCGTTGATTGATTGAACAGCCGTCAGATCCATATCGGCTGTCCCAGCGGCTTGTGGCAATGTTGGCTGCATTCGTGGGCTTTCTTGGGTTAATTCAATAATTCTCAGTCAGTTTTTGCTTAGGTTTTTTTGGGGTTTTCAGTTTTTGGATTCTACCAATTTGGGGCTAATAAGGCCTGGCATTATTCTGTTCTGTTGTCGTTTCGATTTTACTTGTTAGTTAGTTGTTATTTAATTCGGTTTTCGTTTTTAGTCATCACATTTACACCTTAAGTAGTATGTTTCTTGTTACGTGCTCAAAAAAATGCATAAATAAGCCAATTTCTGTGTGTTATTATTATTATTATTATGGTTATGTTATGTTTTATATTTTGTTCACTTTAGTTCCGAAAAAGAATTTTTTTTGATTTTTTTGGAAGGGGGTTTCTTCTTGTTGTTGTGTGGGGGATTTTGTTGTAGTCGTTTGTTGAATGGTGAGGGTATGATGTTGTTGTTTTGGTTGTTGCCTGTTGTTGTTGTGTGTGTGATTTTTTCAAGCCATTATCATTATGTTGTTGCTTTTTGGCTGTGGCTTATTTTGCACATGTTTGCTGTCGCTGTTGTTGCTTTTGATGTTGCTGTTGTTGTTTACACTTGACACTCATACACGCGCACATATTTTAGCGAACAAAAATGCACTTGAAAAAAATAATAAACAGTTATATTATACGTTCGTTTAGTCCTTTTTGATTTGTTTGGCTGTGTGCTGTTTTGTTTATAAATATGATCAATACGTTTCTTCTTCTTGGCAAGCGAGATTCATTCTTTTGCAATTATTTTTTTATGAATTTTTTGTATGAAGTGGGTGGGGGGATTCTTCTGCACACACACACACACGACGTACACACACAGTGAGAGAGAGGGGCACACACGCACACACACCCGCGCCGCGGCTAAGAAGAAGAAGCTGCACTGCCTTGTGGGGCAGTAGAATCCAAAAATCTTCTGAAATTCTCGATTTCTTTCGGCGACGGACGAACGAAACGACGTTGCCAGTCACGAATGCTGTTGATGACTGAACAAATCGAACGTTAACGAAGCGCCGACAACCCTCTGCCGCAGAGAGCGCCGACAGCGGCGTTGGCAGCGACAGAGGCGCCACAAACACACAACACACTCATGCAGCGCAACTCTCTCGCTCGCTCTCTCACGCTCCGCGCAAGAGAATCTCACTCAATTCCCGTGCACTGCTTTTGATTTCTTTCAATAGCTTTTTGATTTTCTCACTTTTTTTGCGCTTTCCTTCTCGGCTTTTTTTTTTACTCTTATTTTTGAGCATTTTTCTGCGCCGTCGCATGTCAGTTGCATGTATTGAAATTCATTCATTCACAGACACTTTGGCTAGTGCCCTCCCGCTCGCACATCGCTTTTCTTATTGGAAACGAAAGAGCCAGGCGCTCGCCTCTCTCCACTACTGCTTGTTGTTGTTGCTTATTGAGCGCAGGATTGAGTGCAACGTCGACTGTGACGCTGGCGGAGGGATTGAGATTGAGGATATTTCGGAAAGTTGTAATATTTTTTGGCTTTAGGGGGATTTACCTGGAATTCAAGTATTATTCTGAAACTGATAAGTTTTAAAGTTAAGAACTAAAGAACTAAAAGTTCCACGAGATAAGTCTTAGAATTAAAAGCAGCTGCTATATTCATCAAATGTTCGAACATAGTAAACAATAGTAGAAAGTGATGGAAATAAAAAAGTAAATACGAAGTGTAAATTAAGCTAAATGCAACAAACAATTCTATGTTTTGTTGTTTAATTTAATTTTTATGTTTTTTTTTAGAGGTAAATGTAACATTTAGAAACAATCTGTCCTTTCCAAATTTCCGCCACTTTATGATGCACCTTAAATTGCATTCCTAACTTAAGTCCCTTGGCTGGCTGTCTCTGTTCGGCTCTTCAAAAATCCATGGAATATTAAATTGGAGAGTAAGCCCCTTCTCAGCCTCCCGTTATTTTGTGTTTTTCCGCAAACCCCTGGAATTTGCAGTCCCGTTGCGGGATTTTCGCATAAAGAAAAGTTCAAATTGTATCGAAGCGCCAAGTGCAATGCAGACGCCCCCGACCCCCTTGGTATTCTCACTCCCTATTTTTCTACTAAACCCCATGATTTCTGCTGGGCGGGGAGGGGCGATGTGGTTGGGATTTTCCAAGGGGTTATGGCTTACACCTAAACTGAGACTGAGAACCCAAGTCGCAGTCGCAGATGCGTTGCTGCAGTCTGAGAGGAAAATCGGTTGAAAAGCGGTTAGGATTTGGGTGGAAAATTGTTGGTAAATGGGGTGTACGGGGAATATTGGGGGCTTGGATCTGCTCGGGGACTTCGTCGTCGGCTTGCAAAATAACGAAAATAACGGGAGAGCCGAGAGAAAGGGCAGCGCCAACTACACGAAGACAAAAAACGATGCTCGGTTCCGCCGTCGGCGTCGAAAAATGTACTCACCCCGAAAAAAATACTCATTTCATTTTATTGCTCCTAGTTTACCCCCAACTGCCAACCCACCCACAAAGGTGAGGGAATTTAGCCACACATTATTGGGGAAACCAATAAGGGATTTTTATATAATTTCGTTAATACATACATTATGCCATTATATACAAAAATGCAATATACAAGTATTCAATATATGGTTCTTACAAATTTAAAAAAATTATCACTGCATGTTATAATTATCATGAAAAAAAATGACTGATGAAATTCGTAAAAGTAATGAAGTACAAAGAAAGATTCGTTCTTAAAAATGACAAGACGAGAAATATTAAAATATACATACATACTATGCAATATTACAAATTATAAGTGCATTGAAGACCCCTACAAATCGCCCATATAGAAACAAGTGTCCGCCAACCAGCAGAATTCCAACTGGATTAAAAACGGCGGAATTCAAGAAACCACTCAATCCAAATACTCACAAGATATTCACTCACTCGCTCTCCTGTCTTTGAGTCGAAAATGCAAGGGGTTCGAACTCGTTTTCGAAATACTTTCGAACTTCCATCAAGACATCCAACTTATTAAAAGTTGATTACCTTACCTGTTCTATGTTATGTTTTATGTTTTTAAGCTATTTATGTTCTTGATTTGCTTTATAAATATCTATTATTGTTTGGATTTGCTAAACATACTGTAAATTTCCAGGACATTTAATAAAAATTCATTTTCATTGAAGAGGATGCAAGATGTTGACTCAGTTTCCGGTAGTAAGAATAGTTCTTATATTAATGGATAGATTTTTGGTTTAACCGGTTTTTTTTTAACAAACAAGTTTTATAATTTAATGACAATTAATGTTTTTTTATTAAAAATAATTGAATCAAACATATTAAATAAGAATTTAAAAAAACTAAAACTAGCTCAAGCCCCAAAAAGCACTCATATAGACAAGCGCTCTCGATTTTCGATAATTCGCATAATAAAAACCAAATCGCACACACATAGCCAAGTGTCACATAAAAAGTCGAAGAAGAAAAGCCGTGGCAGAGACGCCGACTGAGGCAGCGGCAGTAGCAGAGGGCAAGAGACTGACAAAAAAAGAAGAAAAAAGCGAAGCAAACGATTTAAGCCCCGCCCCATTTGATTGGCGAGCAAAAAGAAAAGCAGAAATACAGAAAAGCAGACGACGACAACGTCAATGGACAACACACATACTCATGTATGTCACACGTGTGCGACTGTGTGCGGCTCTGCTGCCGTCGACGTCGACGTCGCAGCTACCTGCGAGGGGCATCCAATATCTGTTGCTCTCCCCAAAACTTAAAAACATCAACAAGGAATTATGAAGTTTGTAAAGAAACTTAAATAATAAAATTTTAAGATAAACAAAATTTACGGATTTTGTTAGAAACCAAAGCAAAATGGTGAAATGGATTAAGTATAGACTTAAAAATATACATGCGAATTACAAAATCACAAAAATTTCTGATCCAAATAGAATCAATCTGACATAAAAACGGGAAAGTAATTTTTCATACCATAAATTCAAAATAATAAATCTATAATAGTTAATTAATATATAAATAATATAATAATTATAAATAATATATATAATAATAAAATTTAATAGAGGTATATTTATAAATTCAGTTTACCTTCAAATGCATAAAATAGTTTATATTTTAAGAAATTAAAGAAATAAAACCACATATCAGAAATTGATAAGACAAAATGCAAAATTCATATTGTTTTCAATCTTGCTGATCTCATCAAAAAGTGGGCAAACGCAAATGCATTGTAATTATAAAAGGTCAAAGGGAATAAAGATGTAATTAGGAAGTTAAAGAAATATTTCAAAGGAAATCAATTCAATAATATTCTAACTAGAGCAAAGGGAAATATTCTAAATTTTTGTATGACATATCCAACAATCAAAGGTAAATAGTTCAGTTAGTACTAATGGTAAAAATCAAAGAAAAGCGAAGATAGAAAGAGAGAGAGAAACAACAATTGCCTCGTTGTATCTCGCTCGCACCAAACGCCATTGAATGTCTCTTCTTTATATTTCTGTTTTTTTTTTCCTACTTTTTTTCGAACAGCTTTTGGCTTTGATTTTTCTTCGGCTTTCAAGTTTACTTTCTGCCCTCTCGCTCGCACACACCGCGCCCTCTCGCTCTCGCTCGCTTCAGAAACTCACTCTCCTTCCACTCTCTCTCACTCATTTTCGCACTCATTCTCTGTCGGTGCGCGCAGGCGCTCTCATCTCTTTTGGATTTTGAGTGATATTTTTTTGCTCTTGCTTTACTTTTATTATTTTTGTTTTATTTCTTTTTGCGTCGACTGCGCTGCCGACTGCGTCAATGTGAGCGCACGAGTGCAAGGGAGTGAGCGATATGCAGGTGCCGATGATGCTCTTGGTCACTATCTCGTACTCCCTCTCACTTGCTGGCATTCATTGTTTTTGTTGTTGTCGCTGATTGAAATTATGATTTTTTATTATTAGTTGTGCGTGTGTGTGTTGGCCTAACTGTTAAAGTGTCATATTAGCGTTGTTTTTGGTTGGCTGATTCGACATGTGCTTGCATGTATGTATGTGTGCGCGTCGCAAATTGATTTGATTTGTTTTGACTTTTTTCGGGTTTCTTGGGCAACAAACGAATCAATTTTTCTTCGAGCAGTGTACGCTAGACGATTTGATTACGGAACTAGATTGCAAGTGACTATAAATATTTCAGATGAATATTATTTTATTATATTATTATATTATTTTACAATCCTTCGATATACATAATTATTTTCTGTTTATATATTTTCAGGTATGGAAATTGTTTAGTGATGCTTAAACTTATCTTAATGTCTAATTTGGTAAGAATTTGTTATATTTTCTAGTTGTGAACATTATTTTACCCTGTTATTTAGAAGCTTGCGGTTTTGCTGGTTGAATTTCACACACTTTTCTATAATTTTCCAAAGGGCCTGCTAAACACTTTCACTTGCACGCACACACGCACACATATCGTCGAATACCCATACACACGCCCATTTAATGCGTTAATTACTGTTAATTAGACGTAAACATGAAAATTCTCACAAAAAATGCTTTCCCTTTCGCTGCCAAAAAACAACAACGACAACAACAACCATACTGCAGATTGACAGCAATTACAGGAGTACCTCTGCCGGCGTCAGCAGCGCCACAGGACATCGGTTGCCTTTTGACCTTTTTGCCAAAAAAAAAAAAGAAAATAAAAAAGAATAGCAAATTGCATAACACACATATACAGAGAGAGAAAATAGAAGTTATCGAAGTGTAATTAGTATAAATCGTGCCTTTTATTTTCTTGCCTTTAGTTTTTTCTTTAAATAACTGGTCTATCCTTCAATGTAGATAGTATGTATGTATGTACAACATACACACTTAATCAAATTTTCCTTGTATTTAAGCCCATTTAAAGTGGTGAGCCTTAGAAGATAGAGCAACAGTTGATAGAACTGGACCTTGGCTGTTGCTGCCGTGTATTTTGCATTGTTTCGCAATAAATGCGCGATAATTGCACACATGAGGAGAAAGGAGTCCGTTGAGAAAGGGGAATGCAAATGGACGGAGGGGGTGGTATGCTGTGGCGTGGCGTGGCTAGTACGCAAAGGTGTTGCAACTGCAAGGGGTTGAAAGGCGGCCGAGAGAGAGGGGTGAACCTGAAAATGGGCAAAGGGTTGGGTAGCTTCAAGACGGGGGTAATAACAGTGCGTGCCATTGTTGCTCCTGCACATTGTTGGTGGTTTGGAAAACAAAAAAGCTGCGAAAAAAAATTACACCAAATTTAGCAATGCGAATTTCCACCAGAAGGATCGGAGGGTTGGGTAATTTCACCGAAGGGGGTAAAAGGAGCAACAGGCGGCAATTGTTGCGCCCGCCGTAATTGCGTAATAGATAAATGATTCGCGAATTGTTGTTTACACGGCCGCAGGCGTGGAGTGAAATTAAATGCAAGAGTTAATGGGGGCGTTGGTATTTAGATGGGCAAATTAATATCATTTAAGCGCTCCTTTTTGTTTAAGTCATTTGCAATATCTAGTTGATTATTATATATTTTTAAGCAACATATGCCTTATAAATAAAACTAAGGTACTCACATTTCCAAGACCATTTAAAACCGTTTAACACTTTATTCAATCTACCCCCCTAGCGATTGATATTTCTACACAATCAAAATTGCGACTCAAAAAGTTAGCCATTACGTGGCAATTGCTACATGTTGCGAAGCTACCGCTTTTGCTATCCAGCTGCTTTTGAAAAATAAATACAGAAAAAAATGAAGAAATAAATTCCCTCGTCCTGCCAGCCGACAATTAAACACCTTTGCTCATTACTCGCCTCACTTGGAATTCGGAACTTTGGACTCACCTTCGATTCAAGGGTTTGCCCGCTTTATTATAAAAATCGAAAGGGTGCCCGCCGTAGAGCCGGGTGTATTTTCATACACATACAATACATATACATATATATCTCGATTCGGCTCGTGCTAATTTGCATATTGCAGGCGCAGTTCGGAGCTCCTTTAAAACCATCCCACTTCCACTTCCTAGGCAGTAATTTTTCTTCCTTGTCCTTTGTTGAAGGCGCTTTCTTCGGTTCGGTTTCTTCTTATTCGGCTTAAATTATTATAATCAAGCGGGGGGAGGGTGGCGAGTTTAGAGTCTAGGGTGTCAGGGTGCTGTGAAGATGCCAGCTGCCTCAAGTTTCGATTGCCATGAAAATCGGCAACGTTGCTCTCGATCGCAATGATCACGCGGCTGCACTGCATAAAAAATTGCCTTGACAAATGGATTACAAATTAGGGAAATGGGGAAACTCCACAAGTGAAGAAACATATTTCTTATATTATAAATTTAAATATTGGTTTAAATTGAGTTCATTGAAGTTTAAAGGTTATTAGTTTATATAACTTTATAACTAATCACTAATAGTGCTCATAGACAATGCGATTTCTTGAAACTACTATTTATTTAATACACTTAAAACCATTGCCGGAATATTGGAATATATGTTTTCTTCAAGTGCTGCTGATAGATGAGATCGCATTACGCTTTGGTAAACATCCTTCAACGCCTGGGTAAGCGCCTCTTTAATTGGAATTAGAATCCGCCAGATGCATTTCAGTCGCACACTAAATTTCCGTTGCATCTTTTTTGAGCTTTTCGTTCTAATTACGTCCAATGGACACCGATACCTGGACTGGTGACTTGCGGATTGTGAATTGTGGATTGCGCTGGGCTATTGGATAGCTCGCAAACAGACAGAAGACAAAAGCAAAGGCCTCCGAGTTGTAGATACAGATAGAGATACTGAGCGATATATAGATACAATGTGCATAGAACCAACGTCAGCGATCTCGGATTTCGTTAGCATTTGATCGTGTTTTAAATTTGTTTTGGATTCGTTTTGGAATTGTTTTGAAAGCGTGATCTTCTGACCACAATGGCCGCCAGTTGCCAATCTCCTGCATTTGCATTTCAATTAAACTGAGAAGCCTCGCTCGTTCCCCCGTCGCGATTTGCATGGAAAACGCATAGCTCATCATCAGCATTTCGAAGCAGATTTATGACTCTTGCATATGCCACCGACTGGAAACATTAAAATACTTGAGTATACAAGTATATACAATTGCCAATCGCAGATAGACATAACGCATTATAGATAGCGGCGATTCCTGCGGGAACATCAACAGCACAAATGTTTGATTTTTTCCAACCCACTTCTGACCTTTTTCTAATGAGTGTGCACAACAGCACCCTCAACCCTTGTTACTCATCCATAGAACAGTGGTTAAAAAATAGGATTTAAAACAAAATAAGGCTTTTGAATGACACAAGTACAAAAGATTTCAAGAGATTTCTTAAGCATAAGTATTAAGCCAATAAATAGTTATTTCTTAGCAGATAAAATTTGAGTAAAATTCGATATAATAATTCTACTACCCTATTTTAAAGTCACTCACCACTGTGCAATGTAAAGTATCCATGTCCTGCTATCGCCTTTAATTATGCAGATTTCGGAATTTCGAACGCTGATCGCTTACCTATTTTTTTCTTCTGCAAGCTGTTAGCTTTTAGAGAGCCACCTTGTACCTCTTGAGATACCTATTTTTTCTTCCCACAGGGGAGAAATCTTTCTTGGAAAATTAGTTAGCTAGCTGCAGTTATATATAGTATATAGACTATATAATTTTGTTCGAGGGGTGGGCGTGGCTGCTGGCGAGGTAAACTGTGTCGTTTGCTACGCATTGACACGCTCAGTGCGCCAAAAAAAAAAAAAAAAAAAAAATGGAAAAGGAAAAAATCATAGAGATACAAACGTATCTAATAGATACATGTGAAAATCATGCATTTGACAGCGCTGGGAAAGCCAATGAATTGTACTATTGGATGGACTTTGTGTGTGCATCCATGAGATACAAAACCTCTAAGCGACGAACTGCACGGAAACGTGTTATGACAATGGAGCCATCAGACCAACGGACTTTTGGCGGGAATCTCGGAGTTAGGGGCTCGGGGTCTTCAGATTACTATTACTGGGCATAAGGAAAACCGAGCAAGAAGAAGAAGGGGAGTTCTGGTCTATTAAGCAATGCTGCGACTTGAGTCGCGCGTATCTTAAAGATACAAGTTAACTAATAATTAGCTTTGCCAGCAGCCACAATTGCAGACTGTGGACTTACGAAATTTGTGGGAATATTTTCCTGTTCGATTGTTCAGTTTATATGGTGGTTCACCATATACGATGGTTTTCAAGCGGTTAGGAATAGTATTTATTTGGGATTTCCGATGTTCAAAATAAAATTGCGGTGTTTGGTTATAAAATGAAACTAATAGTTAATAATTATTAATTATATATTTTTAGGTCATAACCTATAGTTGAACGCATTCTTACTCCAGTTTCCTAGCTCTACATTATTGGCACGCACTGTGGTCGGCGTGTGAGTAAATAAGTTAACTCCTTGACTTATTGTTTTCATCTTTCGTTTTTCGTTTATGGCTTGCTTTGTACTTTGAGTTTGACTTTTATGGCCAACTTGTGATTATTTTTTTTGTTTTGTGTTGAATTATTTTTTCTGTATTTGTTATTTTTTACTCGTTCGACTTTTGGCCCTCTCAGCGTTTGGCAATCCAAGTCTCCAGCGTTCGGATGCAATTTTCGGCTGGCATATAATGGACAACAATTTTATTGACATTATTTTAATTAGCAGTTTCAGTTCGAGTTTTGTATTTTCTTTTTTTTTTTGTTTTTTGTTTTTGTTGGTTTGCGTTTGGTTTGTGTTTGCCATTGTTTTGCATCTCGTTCGTGGCCGAAGTCACTAATTGAGGTTAATGGGGCTTCTTGAAATTGTTTCAGCTTCCAAAAATAAAGTCAGAGATTTTTCCCTTGCCCACCTTGATTGTCAGCTTCAAACTATAAATTGTCCGCTCAGACTTTGATACGTTCGCACATTCGAGTTTTTTGTTTCACTTCCAGTATCAACTTAAGTTTGAGTTTCAGCTTCTGTTAATTCCCATTTACGGCTTGTATAATAATTCAGATTTGATTGTTCGGTTTCCATCACTCTTAAGTGCCACTCGCCAGTCAATTGTACTCGACTCGAGATCTTTATTTCTTGTTGCCAGGGCAGATGGCAGGTGGATTATTAATTTTTAAGTGCCAAAATTGCTAGATACTTGCGGGCAGACGTGTGTGGAATTTTTAATGTTGATTTAAAGCTAGATTTGAAGATATTGAACATTTTTCAAGGGAAAAGACGGCCAAGAAGAGTTGACACCAACATAATATATATATATATAATATTTAAAATAACTTATTTCTCACCAAGGAATTCCCATAAAACTTTTTGCCACAGAAAAACTATAAAACATAAAGGAAAAAAATCCAAAAGAGAAATCATTAAAAAACTATTTGCAATCGTCTCGGGCCAAAAAAACATTTGATTTTACACAGGATGCTGGGATCCGTTTTGGGCATCATTAATTTGCATTAATTCCGAATCAAGGAATGCGAGTCCTTTTGAATCGAATTACACGAATTGAGCATATGTGTGACAGGCTTGTAAGTCTGGGAAATGGATCCAAGGAGAAAGTGGAGAAAGGAGAGAGCACGTCCTGCCTAATGACATTTTTGAGGTTGACAGCAGTCGAAAAGGGTTTTCCACCGTCTGCAGATGCGCAACGCATATGACATTTGTTTATTTGCATCATTTACCTTCTTCCACTTCAGACTCTCTGTTAGATTTTCGTTTGCTTTTTCCACCCAGACTTTTCTCCACTTTTCCGCCGTTAAGTAGGCTACGGGGCAAGTAAAGGATTATTAATGATGCCGCTGACAAGTGAAGCGAAGAGAAAACCGCAACTGCCTCTCTCTCTTTCGTATGTGATTTATTGGCATTTTCTGGCATTTAGCAAAAAGTCTCTCTTTCTCTGCCTGCCCTATTTTCCGGTAATTCAGAAACTCAAGAATCCAGGACATTAGCATAAAGAAACCACCGACGTCATCTCGTTTGGCCTATTGATTAATGGTCCTGAACAACAAGTGCGTGAGCCAATCAATGGGCTCCCTTTTTACTAAACCTCAAGGCCCCCTCTTGATTTTGTACCCAACATTATCTATTTATTCTGTGGGAATTCCATCGCACAATGCAACGTAGGCATGGGTATAGCTATAGCTGTATATATATCTGGTGCTCCAAATTTGCATAACCATTCAGGAGGTAAGTTTGTGAGTCCGTGAGAAGCGGCATGTCCTTGAGTTCCTCTTCTCCTCACTGGCAAAACAGACTCAAACACACGGAAAACAACAACCTACATCACATTATGCCAGGACAGGCAGTCAGGCAGGCCAGGACTCTACCTCCTGCGAATTTAGAGCAGGATTAGAGGGAACGAGAAATGGGGGGAGAAAGTGCATTAGATGCACGCATCGATATGCGAAGAAGGGCAACAAGTGCGTGCTGAAGGTATTCGATGCAGGGTTGCAATCGAGATATATCCTTTATGCTAATTATCAAGTAACAGAAAATATGCGTTTTATATAATTTAAAAATATAAGAATAAGAATTGTATGTACATTAATGTATATCTGTTATAAATTATTTAAAAAGTTTAAATTTTAAACTTAAAGTGTGGTTTCTGGAACTCTGGGCATTACATTAAGTAGCGTTAAAAACCCATTTTTAAAGTTTGCGAGCACTTTGGAATTTGGATCACCCATGATACCCTAGCTAAAATCGAATGCACAAAAAAAAAACAACAAAGAGGGAAGCGTGGGCGAAAAGCAAACAACGACAGCGGCAACATGCTCATTATTAACTACTAAATAACATTGGCCAAAATGGGGGCGGCCGGAATGGGCTGCCAGTGGGGGCGTGGCAGCAGCAGGTTCAGGCATGGCAGTTGAGATGCGGCACATATGTAAACTTGCCTTTTTGCCCATTTGTATCTCATAGATACGCAGGGCACATGGTTAGCAATTCGCCGTTTGCCGTTCGCATAACGGTGCATTTTGCTATGCGGCCCGCGAAAACTTTGCACCAACAACAACAACAGCAGCAACATTAGCAGTAGTAGTGGCAACACCATACCCAACAGCAACATGCAGCACACACAGCCGCAAACGACGACTTTTTCAAGCCTTAGCGTCTGGTTTTTATCAGTGCCTGGTAAATCTGCAATGGCCCCCCCACAATGCCACCCCCCCCTTTTGGCCCCTTAGCCCGCTGAAACTCAGCATAGAACCATTGCACTTGCCGTTGGAAATTAATTTTCGTGCAACAGTCGGAGTTGTCTAGAACAATAGACAAACAGTTGCGACCACAGAAGCTAACGTGAACCCCTGATATACGTAGTATAGCCCTTGGCTTTTCAGTGGTGGTATTATAACCCCTCCACACATACACACACACACACACTCTGGTTTGATCCGCTCAATAAAAGTTGAATTGCGGAAAAGATTCACACACGTTTTTCTTGGCTGTTCATCAAGAGTTCTCTATCGACAGATGATCTTGAAACCAGATTGGTTATGGATGCATCTAGAGCAGCAATAAAAAAAACCTTGGATGAGGATCTCATAATGCCAGGCATTCCTCATCGGACATATAAAGATAAAAGCGCAGCAAATAAAGTGGGGAATAACCATGATATACATAATCTTAAAAATAGGGTGAGATCCAGCGGAGAATAGTATGTATGAGTATCCAAAGTAAGTGCAAAGGCTGTCATGGAACGAATACCCAAATATCTTGTCGAATAATTACAAGAAATTGAATGAGTAGTTGACTTGGGAACTTACTTCCTTATATTATAGTAAATTTACCTAGTTTCAAGCTTTATAAGTTAATTCCGTAAAATCACATTAAAATTGGCCACTCGCTGATTTAATCTGCTATATAGAAGTCAGTTGACATAAATGCAGATTAATTCCCGAAAACGACACAGTCCCAGCGGGATCTATTGTTTGGCACTTGGGATCTCACATATCAACTTTCGCAAACAATGCCCGAAAATGACGGTAAACGATGCCAAGTTGATCTCATTACATGATACATTGCCTTTTTCGGGGAAAAGGGTTAGGCACTTTCACCCTTTCGCCAAATGTTTTTCGCTGTTTTGCCAACTTTCCATTCTCCGAGCTGGCAAATTTTCGCACAAAAAGGATTTGGGCTTGGGATTGGGATTGGGTATGGGTTCGATAATGGTTTTCGGACTTGTATCAATTACCACAAAATGCCACTCGAAATTGTCGCAAATCGCACAATGCGAACAATCAATTTGATTTTGGCAAATTTGCCAAATAGCTGAACTCTTCAAAGGATGCGGATATATTATCGGGAAATATTTCAACCCCCAAAGATGCGGCAGTTTTTGTTACGTCCCATTTGCATAATCATAATCTTGAGGCAAGTCCAAGGTAAGGGTTGATCTGAATCTCAAATCTCAAATCTCGACCTCGATCCTTTTCCTGATTCCGATTTCAATACACTTCCGATGCCGATCATTTGCATATCAATGCCAGCGGATATTATTTATTTCCATTATTTTGGGTATTTCTTATTTTGGATTTCGCCAGTCCCTGTTACCTTCTAATGGGTGCAGATGTCTGCCCGATCGATGCCTTTCGGCCAGCGCGATTTTCTCATAATTATAAATGCAGACCCATCTCTGAGTCGGTGTCGATATTTTAGACTTTCGGGTCGACGGATGGAAATGAAAATATGTGATGTTGGTATGAATGCTCGGTTCCTTGTCATTTACATAACCAAAACTCTTATTGATTGATCCCTGCTTCCTTCCTTTCTACCCGAAAAGTTTTTTGGAATTTCGTCAGTTTGTTTCATATGTAAATACCAGACAGCAGCTGAATTTTGTCCCCATAAAGGTGAAAAGGTAGCCGAGCGATCATCAATGCCACTTGATGGTCACACAACGAGATAAAAAATGTGTGAAATTTCAGGTTCCTTCTGTTGCATAATTTAAATTGATATTACTTTGGCTTCATGGCGCTGAACAACTTTTGCTGGATAAGATTTGAAGGATTTTAAGCACTCTAGGTTGATTTGTAGCCACATAAATATTATCTATAGATTTGTGACACAAAACGTAACTTTTGAATTGATCAATAAGCATAAAACATTAGGAAAACTACGTCTTCAGTAAACTGTTTTAATGTGGCTTTCACAACCAAATTACATGATACATTTAAATAACTCCCTGCCGCCTTTCGATTTTGGTATAATTATCGCATATCCACAGCAAAGTCAACAACTCCCTCAAGTCGCGATAACTTTTTTGTTATAGAATTAAAAGAAAAACCCGCCACCGGGAAACAAACCCATTTGGCCGCCACACTTGACCACTCACACGAACCTATAAAGGTGGATATATTATTGTACACATATTCGTATATAGTTAATATAGTATTCGTATAGTACATAACAAACCTTACACACCTATATGCCTATATAAAATGCTAATTTATGGCCAAAACCGATCTATTAACTTGAATGTCAAAATAAATGCGACCAGGCGAACAACCCCCATATATAAAATTGTATAACCCGAGGGTCCCACAAAAAACACAGGGGTCAGTCGAAAGTCCAGCTCGGGGACTCGATATGCCACCATTGGGTGTCATTTGATTAGCATAATGCAACTATAAATGTGATATAGCTTACTTTTTACCAATACCGCGACCTTTTACCGCGACCCGCGTCTATATGTATTTGTTTATGTGGCTCTTGATATATACATTTAGTTGTGTTAATGTTGACGTTTGGCTATTTGCCCGCTAGCCAGGTGGAGAAATGGAAATTCGAATGGGCGAAAAATGGCCGCTCGAATGGAGAGAAATAGTGTAATTTGAATATTTATTACGTTATTACTGGCTAAACATATGCCATTGGGGAGGATTTTCATTACGTGACACAATACCTTTCACTTCCACTCTTTAAGCAACCAAAAACTAAGACATTTTTGGTTTTGGGCCACGTTAGCTTAGAGCCTTGCTAGAAAAAAACAAAAATCTTTAAGATAAATTGTGATTTATACTTTTATTTACACTTCAAAATTTATCTAAAGCCCCACTTACCTTTCTGTGTGTGTACTACATAACCTACCAATCCCCTGTGCCTAGTAATTAAGGGCAAAAGTTGAGACTGGAGAGGCTTGTTCTTGACTTCTATGGGACTCTCCTTATCTGTCATCTCGCTCCATCATCAGCTTATTTGCTTCTTCTAGCTGAAATTTATTGTTCGCTCTGCGTACGTGATCACCCATAAAGGTGTAATAATTTTTATCAAGTCCCCATCCCCCATATCCCCACCGCACTTCAGTTCTCCCTTATGACTTATGCGTGCGTTGCATTGGGACGAATCATCATCACCATGATCATCGCCTCACAATGATGGAAATCTTTACGCAGAACTCCTCAAGTTCCGAGCTTTTGGCATCGCTTGGGCACGTGTCGGCATTCTACAGCCTACACGAGTTTTTATTTTCGAGATCATTAAAACGATTCTATGTCTATCGATTTTCGGGGTTAACGATTGTCACTTGCGATCGACGTGCCAAATCGCGATAATTTCTTTGGGGGAATAGATGCAAAATGAGGAGGATCACATCACAGTATTTTGGGTTGGGCTGGTCTCAAATTACCTATGCTTTCATTTTGGGGCACAAATCGGATTTTTTAAACCAGGAAATATAATTTCTTTGAAACCTACTAATACGTTTAAGGAAATGCCTTAAATCTTTGTCTCGGTTGCATTTCATTCCCTAAGATTGATAGCTTCAACTAACATTAGCATTTAAGGTGATAAAAAGGGCTATCTCACCTTAAGCCCGAAAGGTGAGAGACCTCCATTAATACCGACTGGTATGCCCAGACATGCATTCAAAATTGCCAGGAACTTAACCCCATTTAACACCCCCGTTTTTCGTCTGTCCAACGAAGGACTGCTATCACCTTTCAATAATGAAATGCACATGACCAATTGGTGGCAACAGTCGAGGAGTCAAGTTAGCCAGCCCAAAACGAGGGCTAGAAAAATGACTTCAATTAACCATTCAAACTGACCAGTGACTAACCAAAAAATGGTTAGTTGAAGGGGTGGTGGTAAAAAACATTCCCTTGGCAGGACACGCACACCGTATTTACAGGGGTTGAAGGGTTGACAGGTCCTGAAATGAAATGTAATGTTGTTCGGCCTGTTGGCGACCCAAATGATCGTGGCGCCACCTATCGGCCATTAAGGGGACTCGAAGGGGGGTTTTTCCAGCAACTCCCGCAAACTTTTTTTTTTTTTTTCCAACGGCCAGCCGACGGCTTATCGATTCGCATAAATTAATTTTCATTTAAAACGAATACGAATAAAGTCAACTACGGCTGTGTGGGACATTTTTCTTTGCTGGCTATAGTATATTTGTTTCGATCAGTGGTGTAGTTTTCCAAGGGGTTTTATTGCGGGCTTTAACTAAAAGCCGTACGTGACGCCACAATTAAAAATCAATGGCATAAGGTAGATCATCCTCATTCTTATTAGTATTTCTGCTCCACATTTCCCACATTTTAGTATTTGTTCTCCGCTTCTGTTTGTGGTAATAGTTGGTTTTATATGTATACGTAAGTATCGCATATAAACTTACATTTCGTGTGTATATTAACATAAGGTGTATTGTGCTTGCATATGGAACCAATAGATGACGAAAGTCGATGTGGCGAACTCAGACACATTGCATGTGAGAACTCATTCGCTGGCTTTTGTTTAAAAAGTCCGAAATTTGGCTGCGACAAACCACAGTGGGCTTTTTCCGGAATATGTGTTTAAAAATAATAGACTTTACTATATTGATAGATAATCGCCCGTTAGTATCGTTTTCCTTGGGCGATATTTATGATCATGTTTCTTGAATTTAGTTGCAATCGAATGAACACTGTTGAAGATTATTTTTCAATGCATTTTAGGATTCCAATTTTGCCTACATAGTGACATGTGAAGCGCTTATAATTCATATGCAAAGAAAGTTGAACACACCGAAATGTATATAGACCCAAATATATAGGTATAAACTTGACTAAAAGGACTCGAGGGAGATATTAATCTACTTTTTTCCGCCGTTAAGGGAAAAAGGGGCAAGGAGCCAGTGAGTCGGAGCCAAAAGCCAAGCGTTTCATTCGTTTCATTTCGCCTCGTTCATTATTATTACCAACTATTCGCGGTTGTTGTTTGCCGGTTGGCTTTAACCTGATACCCGAAACCGAAAACTGAACGGAACCCGGCAGGAAGTACACACACATATTCCCGTACACATCGTCATTTTCACGGGTTTTCAGCTGCTTTTCATTCCCATGTTGCTCCATTTTGGCCACCGCTCTTAACTTTTATTGTTAACATGCAATTCATTTATTAATAACACTGGTATTCATACATCAGTGCATGTGTTGCCTGCAGTATCCTCACCCTATTCCATATATGTACGTTCCCTTTGTAATATATTTTCATTCAAAGTAAATAATAAATATTTATCGGCTCGTATTATATTAGACCAACTTGTTTATTATGTTATTAAATGACTTTTAAAGCAAACGGGTACAATATACCTTAAGTACTTATTTAGCGCATTTAATCGTTTTTTTGTTCTTTCACTAAAGAAATATTCCCACAGATTTTCTGGACACCCAAGTTTCTCAGAATTCCCGTACTGATTAAATGGTAAAAACAAGAAACCCCAAAGGTAGCCGCCATATTGTGCGCCATATTAAAAAGCTTTGACTCAACTTGTCTATCTCGCTCTAAACTATCACTCTCCTTCCACTCGTTAAGATTTCTTGTTGGTTGTGTGTGAACTAAAATCATATTTTGTAATAAACTTGTACACAGGTTTAATTAACTTCACACGTTATATATGCAATGTCTCTGCTGAAGTGGCCCTTTCCGATCTTTTTGGAACGGTGCTTTCTTGCCGTCTCTCTTGCACACAGAAAGAGACAGACAGAGCGGGGAATCATCATATTTTAACGAGTTTAATTTGAAAAACCTTTAAAAGGTAATTAACGTATATTTTTGGCAGTTTTATGACAATTTTTGTTGCTTATGTTGTTGCTTAAGTAAGATACTCACATACAAAAGAAAAAAAGTTATAACCAGATCCATATTTGTTTTACTTGGGAGGTTTGAGTTTTTTTTCCCCCTTTTTTTTTGGGCTGCTACTGCTGTTGGCCAAGTGCGGAGAGTGTTTAAAAAATTACTTAATTGCTGTCATAAACTGGTGACTTTTTTCCACTCTTATTTGCTTTATTGTCATGACTCGGCCGTATACACTGACTGCCAAAAGTAAACTGACCACAAGACCGAAAGCCTTTGCCTATTGAATTCAAGGCGATTTTTGGCCCGGACTGTACTTTTTGTCTGACAGCTCGAAAAAAAAAAAGCAGCAGCAATCACAATAACAATAATAATAATAGTCGCCGGGTAAACTGGTTGTTAATAATAATATTTTATTGTTATTGCATTACCTGCTAAATGATTAATTCGAAAATGTTGCCTCAGTTTCCAACAAACAAAGGTATTGTATGCATGTGATTTTGTTTTCGGAAATCGTTTTCAAGGGGATCGTGATGAAATCATAGGCTTTGTGTTATATTTTTAATAGTTAGTATAGTTAAAAAATTGAGACACATTTGTATGTCGTTACCTTACAATTTGCAATTAAGGATCATAGCACATTTTGTTAACAAAAAATTAAATGACATTTGTCCTATCACACTATTTAAATTATGATTTTACTTCCTTCAATTTAATTAAGTTACTTGATTATTCAAATCGCTGCCACTGGAGACGAAATGCGGGATTTGGGTTTGCCACTTCAGTTGCATCGTAAATTCAAATTCAAATAATGTCAAAATTCACATTTACTTACTCATCGTGTGGCCACTTAATTGATATCTTTTTGTTGTATGCCCTGGCGATCTCGTAGCTCTTAGTAGTCGATTCCGATTCAGATTCAGATTCGGTTTCTGTGTGCGCTTTTAGTATTTCTCTTGTTTCTGCGATGTCTCATTATTTTGTTGCCTTCGTTTGGGGCTTTAATCAGGAAGTTTTTAATTGCGTCGTACGTTTTAACTGGCAGCTAACCATAACCATATCAACCTCCTTCCACCCCCTTTTTATTACCCACCGCCCCTTTCCGAACGCCTTTTGGGGCAATCATCGTGTGGCGTCATTTAATTGAATTATTTCGAACAACAACAGTAATACTGAAGAAAAGGGAAAAAAATCGTCAAGAAATCAAAAAGATTTCACTGCTTGATTTTCGTTTTGGTTCCTTTTTATTTTTTTTGCCAGCCATCCCCTTTGGATGTATATAATTAATTTTTAATTTGACTCGCAGAAATTGGGTAATAAAAATTGTAAATTGTAGCAAAAAAAAAAAAAATAAAAAAAAAACAAAACCAAGAAGGTAGTCAAGGGAGTTATATAGACTTCAATCATTAGTTGCTCGAAGGGATGGTAGGGGGTTGGCTTTTGTTCTGCAGGTTTATTGAGCTGAACTCCTTTTAATAATTCGTATACACAGAAAAATAGTGCACTCGAATTAAATGTTAATAAATTGTATATAAATAAATTACTACAATTTATATTGTCATTAACTCTTATTCTGAAACACAAAAATGTGCTTCTGATTGCACAATTAACAACGGTATAAGTAGTATTTTTTCTGAGTGTGCACAACTTCTTTCTTTCAACACTGTTCAATGCCTAATTTTTTAGCTTTTGGTTTTTTTTTTCAGTCGTTGCTTTTGCATTATTAAAAATGTAAACAGTGTTTCTTAGGCAGGACTAACAATCGGCTGGCCTCTCAACCCCCCGAGTTTTCCTTAACCCCTCTTGGCCGCCAGCTGCAGTTGACCAGCAGGCAAAAAAAAAAAGAAAAGAAAAAAGTTATTATAATTTCCTTTTTTTTGCCTTTAACCGTTTGCCTATATATATACATATATATGTACATAAATGTATGTAAGGATTTCCCCCACTTTGTTTTGTTTACCATTTTTCTCGTTCTACCAGTAATCGTCTTCGATATTCCTTGACTTCGACTTCGGGATTTTGGACTTTTGACTTCGTCTTCGACGGAAACGGAAACGTAGCCAAAATGCGACGCCCTGCAGTCGCCCAACACACCCTTTTGACCCCCTCTCCGTTCTGTTCTGGTTTGTTGTTATTTTTCTGGTGTAACAATAAAATTTACTTCCCCTTTCTCTTTTCTTCTTCTTGTGGGTTGTATCCTTTACTAAGGCAAGGAAAAAAAATCGGAGAAAAGTAAATGAAAAGGAATCAAAGGCTGCAATATGCCGCCCAGCAATGTTGACGCCGTCTTAACCCTCTACTGCCCCCCAAACCCCAGCGACACCGTCTGTTGCTGTAGTTAAAAAAAGAAAGAATGAAAGAAAGCCGCAACCGACACCGGCAAGCAATTGTTGTGCTGTGTTTGGGTTATTTTTACTCTTTTTTTTCGCTTTGGGTTTTCCATACTTCATTTTTTCTTCTGTTATTTTCATAAACTTTCAATAATTTTTTACTTTTGCCCATTGGCTGAAGTGCGGTATAATCGAAAATATTGGGTATATGGGGTATATTTAAAAAAATGTAGGATATTGGTTTAAAGAAGAACAGGGTTTTCAAGCAAAGGAATTCTCAGTTGTCAGATTTATCTAGTTTTAATTACGCAGAAATATTTATTATAGCAACGTATCCTGCGTTCTTTGTAATTTTGTTAAATATATAATTAAGTGTTTATATTATAATTTTTATTTTGTCGCTCATCATTCTAGCCGCTAGAGCCTAACTTTTTGGTTCAGCTTGCAGCCGAAGATTTTGTTACACAAGTCGAAATTTCTTTACTTTTTTTGTGAACCAGCTCCTTATTAATTTTTGGTGCAATTTTTCGCCCCTTTCGCTGGCGGCCCCCTGGAAATTCTTTCACCACGCTCCCGCCCTTGGACTTTCCTTGTTTATCCTTGTTGTTTTACGGTGGGTGGCCGCCTGCTGCTTATCGTAATTCATTTGGCATTCTTGTTACCCATTCCATTTGTCGAGCGATTCCTGGCAAGGCGGCCCAACATTAATTTCTATATTGAATCCTTTTTTTTTATAGACTTTCCACAGCCCACCTTAAAAATTCCCCCCTTTTTTTTTTGTTGCGTGCGACGGATCGCGTTTTATACCATTTCTATCTATCTTTCGCTTAAATTGTCAGTTAAGCGACTTTCGAAACACAATGCCGCGACAAAAGCAAAACTTTACACGCACGAAACCCAGGGATTGGAATGATACTTGGGTACTTGGTACTGCGATTGAATTGGCTGGGACTGGATGGATCGGCTGGGTTCCCATCGTGGCTTATAATTTGCGATGGGAAACCACAGAGAAGGCCTATCTGTATCCCATGGATGCGTGTGTTTCCCCATTTTACTTCCCATCACTTGATGGTTTTTTGGTTAAGTCAATGTGTTAAGCCGATATATAAATATTCGTTGCATTTATTTAAAACTATTGTTTAGCTATTGTAATATATACAAATAACTTGTAAATAAATAAAGTAATTACTAACCACTTCTGAACTTCAGCCTCTGGCTCCGATAAGCTTTTCGATACCCACTCCCTTTTGTTCGTTTTGGTTTCACTCCACGGAAGTTGACATTAGCCCGGGTGATGATGCCCAGGGAGAAAAGACAAAAACCAACCAAAAAGACAAACACAGAGAGTGGCAAGATGAAAGGTCTACACATGGAAATTAAAAAATAAATAAAACGAAATGAAATAGAGTGGGGAGAGATAGGAAAGACATTCACCCAGACACTCAAGACACAACATCCACCTTTTAATTGTGGTAAAAATGGAGTAATGACGGAGTTCGTCTTTCGGAAGTTGGCATTTTGACTTAGTATTATGTACTATTATTGTTATTATTTTAGTTACCCGGAGCGGTCTTAGACAAACAGAAAGTCCGCATTGCATGCTGTCGCTGACATTTTCAGCGGCTGGCTCTCTGGTTCTTCTTGTTTTTTTTTGTTTTTTTACTTGCTTTATATATTTTTTTGTGGCTCTTGAAAGGCCGACTTGGTGGGGTCGCCACTCCACCACTACCGGCACAAACAGTAACACCACCACGACTCTTTCTACGCAACCACATCCGGCCCTCGTCTTTTGGGGAAGTAGAGAGCTGACTTTGAGTCAGAGTCTTTGGCTTGACTTTGAGTTTCGGCTCCCACACACGTGAGCATTCTGGAGCTACTGGATAACAAGAGAAAGTTCACTGGGTCAGGCCAAAATCGGCTAACAGGAGGGCCAGTTATCACTTGAAGATAATATCCAGAACATTGCCTCGGTCATTCACTTGACACTTGGCACTTTGAAAAGGATTTACCAGTCGACTGTGGGAAATGTGTGAACTTCTGTGGGAAATGATTTGAAAAATGGTGAAGGATAGCTATGGGTTTCATGCAGCTGTAATATTAGGATACTAACTTAAAACTAAAGCGTGTTTAACTCCACTTCTGCCCCTATATTGACTAATATCTGTTAAACTTTCGGAGTTTTTTTTGTTTGTTGCCAATTTGTTGTTTATTAAAATTCGCATGTCGTCGAATTTGACATACGCCTGTCAGAACCTGGAAATTACATTTATTTTTTCTCTCCGATTCGTATTTTTTTCCTCTCAAAGAAGGAAACATTGGTCTTTTTTTTTTTTGGGTAAGAGAATATATATTTTTTTTGAGGGTCGTCTGGCAATCGGTAGTTGGAAGTTGGGGGTGTGCAGGGTACTGGCAAGTCCATCAATCATCAGTCACACATCCAAGGCGGAGCTGAGCTGCGCACTCAACGTAACATTCAAATCAATCAAAATGCGACTGCGACTTCTAACTGTTATGTTTTTCTACATATATATATATATATATATACCTTTTTTTTTTGTATTTTAGTATGGGGGAAATTCGAGCCCTTAGTTGTATGCAAAACGCAAATCTAATTTTTCATCGAATGTGTATATGTGGCAAATAGTTCATGCAAGAATTTCCCCGTCATTTTCTTCCTCGCTGATGAAGTTGTTCGGAATAATGAATAATGTGCCCGATTTCTGGACAAAGTGGGGTGGTAATGCTCATATGGCGTGCTCTATACCAAGCCGCAAATCCATATGGTAGCAAGTTTAAGCACCCATCCCCTCCACCACCTGCTTTGGGGTTTTATACTTATTTCTGTCCCAAGTAGTCCTTGCATTCTAATTCCTGCTGTCATAGGCGAGTTGAAAACTTTCATACTCATTCAGTCACTGCCTTCCGCATGTAAAACACTAGTTTTAGCTCACACAAAATATCGGTTATAACATTTTTTTTGGATTTCGGTAAGTGCAAAATAAGTATTCTACTTTTTTCGATTAAGAATATTATATTTGAAATTCAAGAGTCAGGCAAGAATGTTTTTTGTAAAGCAAAGGACCTTGGCGATAGGAGGAATACGAAATTTTCGTCTGGATTTGCAGAAGCGAACGCTATGCTGGTCTAAAGGACCTGACAAGACTTCGGCCTCAGTTCTCAACAGCCATTTGCCCAAGAGCAACCAAACAGAGTTAATTCCCGAGGAGCCACGGAAGCCGGAGAAGCTAATGCAGAATGTGGCTCCACGTCGCAATGAACAAGAGCAGCGAAGGATACGAATAGTTGAACACCAGTCGCATCTCAAAGAGCTGCTCCACCAAAGACCTGTGAACTCCGAGATGGCCATACAACGTGTGCCTTTTGTCAAACCGTCTGACGGTTCGGAAAATCCCATGAAAAGACGATATGATAGTGCCGAATCGCTCCTCGAACAGGTCTGTGATCCCAAAGAATTGGCCAAGGAGGTTATTAAGTTGGCCAAGGAATTGCGCATGGAACGCCAGAAAAATGAAATTCTAATGCAAAGTGTTTTGGATCTAAAGGAATCAAAATTTTTGGAGAAACGCAAGAAAAATCCTAAATGCAGTTCTAAATAAAAGGAATCTCATATCTCATAATTCCTCTAATCCTTTTATATTAAATTTAATTTGTGCAAACTTTTGCGTAATCCCTCCCTAATTTTGTAAGGAAAATGTAGTTTAAATAAAAACACATTTTTAAATTTGTAAGCATATAAAAAAGCACATTACTATTTTTCTTTGAAAGTGCGGGTATTATCTAATGGAAAATAAATATGATAACAAGTAAGGCATTTTCACCATTCTCCATAAAGTCCGGCTTTTCCCCCATGCAATGACGTTCGGCACACAGCCGAGGAAATGGCAGAGATGTCACTTGTCTAAAAATAGCGCTGTGATCGCATATAAATTATAATTGAAATTATCCATACACTGGTTGGCTGATAAAAAGCGCTGCCTCGAATCAGAATCTGAATCCGAGATATATATGACAAGTGGAGGAGGGAAGCCGAACGAAACGAAACGAAATGAAACGAAAAGAGACGGTGCCGTTGATGACTTGATTTCAAATTTGAAATGATATTTTAAGAAACTAATGCCTGGTGGTGCGGGGATCTGGTGGCCTGTCTTATCCACCCCCAAAACCCCACATCATCCCGCCCCATACCAACTGCCCCACTAGATCTACACCCTGCGACACTTCGTGGGCATGTTAAATGTCATTTAATAGTTGACAGTTGCACTTGCTTTTGCTGTTGCTGTTGCTGCTGCAATGATTATTGCAGTTTATTTTTTGTATCTAGCAAAAATTTATGTGTAGGTGGTTTTAAATTTATGTGGTCGTCGTTGTCGTTGTCGACGCCAAAACAAGTCGCGAAAAATTCTTTTGAATTTGGTTCGTTTTTCTTTAATAAAAGTAAATTTTATTGCTTACACTAAAAATGCATTGCACTGTGTGTGCTGTGGGCTAATGCTCTCGCAGCTTCAGATTCAGATGCAGAACCGCAAAGATACATTTAAAGATACAAATACGTATGTTGATGCAGATCATTTGCTTATTGAAGACATCCTGTGACTTGCATCCGTTTTTGTTCAATTCTGGCGCCACAAAACAAAAAACCTGCAATCAAATAAAATTTTAAAAAACGTGCTTATTCTTTGGCCTCATTGGGTCATAAAATGGGTCAATCTATTACTTGAAGCTTTTTTAAAATTTTTTTTATTTTATAAATTACTTATAATGTTTTTTTTTTTTGTTAAATACTAATAAAGTTCCCATTTAAGCAGCATTTTGTTAAAACTTTTTTCGAAAACTTTCCATGGCCCAGCAATTACTTTTGGTGAACCTTGATCGCTACTTTGATTTTCACGCAGCTTGCCGGCGATCTCTTGGCTCTTCGACCCCACCAAAGGTGGATAGAAAGTTTCTGTTTATTTTGGCAAATCATAAAAATGGCGATGGTCATGGATCACAGCCCAGGAAAATACGAAAAAGCCAAGACGAAAAAGTCCAAAAAATACAGCGTACAGTTGCGGATAAGCCAAAATCAGTCAGATATTCAGTCGCTTTGTCAGTTCGCCAGTTAGTCATTAAGTCAGTTTGCCAGTTAGTCAGTCGGTCAGCCAAGCGTCTCCGAGTTCAAGTTTTCTTATCGGTGGCTGCTCAAATTCCACCTGCTCTTTTTTCGAGTGTGCGCCATTTTTGAATTTCGTTTTCTGGACGAATGCCTCTAATATGAGTTAACAAAAATATATATATATATATATATATGAACCAAAAAAAGAACATAGAAAATGGGAAAGAAATGAAAACATTTTTCAAATTTTATGCTCATTGTTAGTTATGTATTTTTTTTATTTTTTGGGTTTTTGTATTTGGCTAATTAGCGTAGCCCCTGGGAAATGGAAATGCCTCGGCCTCCGCCCGCAGCTCTCAAAAGTCGAGTTTCCCTTGAATACACGTAGTACCTACGCCACACATAATCCCACATCCATATCCATATCCAGGTTATAGTCTTTTTTTGTTTTTTTTTTTTTTTTGCATAAATTAAATATTTTTCGGTTGGGCCATTTGCCGGTGGGTGGCTTTTTGGCCCAGTTGACTGGGCATTCGAAGGTGAGTCAAGAGCGTTTCGGGAATCTCAAGAGTTTGTAGGGGAATGCCCATGGCAAATGGTGGAGGAAAGTCAGTGATAGGGGGTGTAGGATAGGGTAAGAGGTTTGGGTCTTAAGTCGAAAGATGTGTAATGGTAACGTTATTATTATTCTAACGTTAAATATTATTAGGGAAAAAATGCATAAATCATGAAAAACATTGAATTCGATTACAAAATGTATTTCTCGGTAAACCAATTTACATGCCTAAAATATTATTTTTTAATTTTAAGTAGCTTCGTCAGTCGATGTACTCTCCTAAAAATGAAGTAGCTAATCAAAAAGATCTGAAAGTTATTAAAGCGTAGACCCAGCTTGATGCGGATACCATATATTGTTTTAGTGGGCCCTTGGCGCTAGATTCACACTGTAACAAAACTAGTTGAGCCCCTTCTTTGTTGTTATGCTCGCATTTAGCTTATTACCATTATGATTTCATATATTTCACGCCGCCATTGTGACTGCCCATTTGCCGGGTTCAATGACTAATTTATGAAAGTTGGCCTGACTTGACTTTAATTTTGGGTTTTTCGGTTCTTTCAGTTTTTTTTTTTAATTTTTGGGGGAGCCACCAGACCACCGGAAAGCAGCGTGGTGTTTCGCAGGCAAATATGTGGAACTAGCCGGATTCCACATCACATGGACTTCCATCGAAATGTATGCTTAGTTTATTTTTCTGATATGATACAGATTCCCTAAGAATTTTCACCGACCGCATAATAATAAAACACCCAAGGATCTGAGGATTCCGGGAAGCGGATATTTGTGTTTGCCTGTGAAATTTCGCGTTTACTTGTTGTGGTCGCATTTAGGGGCATTATAAGCACACAATAATAGGCTCAATAGATTACCAGACCTGAGGTTAACCGACAACCTGCCAAACAGGTACATACCATGAAATTGAAATGCCGACAAAGGAGTGGCAGGATCATTGGAATCTTGTTGCCTAGGATATCCGGTGATCCGGTGATCCGGTGATCCGGTGATCCGGTGATCCGGATGGGGCATCGTCATTGTCATCGTCATCGTCACTTACTGGTCAGGGACTTAACGCCTCTAATTGAGCCATAATGTCTTCGATATGGCCCCAAAATCGAAGCCATTCGGCATTTGGCTCGCTTTTCGTGTGCCGACGCTGCGTTGAGAGTAAATCAATTTTTATGCCGCACTTTGCAGTTAATGTTGGGAGTGCACAGTTACACTTAAAAATGTTTTCTATTCTCATTTTTCAATATAGATAAAATTATCGTATAAAAAATAAATTAAAAGTAAAAACAGAATAAATTGATATTTTACAATCGAACTATACGAAAGAACAATAACTTTTCTTACTTTAGAACTACAAAAGTAGTCACATTTCCTGCTCAGTGCACAGATGGCATCCAAGAGATACAAAGATACTCGCGAGCCTCTCGTTACATTAAATATGCATCAAAAATTGATGATGATGCATTTTTAACGATTCGAGGAGATTTTTATGTCGCCAGAAATGCATTTGACAGAGCATCGAGTTCGTCAGATGTATGGGCCCAATACACATGTCCATCATTCCATCAGTCCATCACATTCGACATCTCCATCTCTTCATTTATTTGGACTTGTTTGTCGCTTGTCTGCGCCTCAATTTGATTTTAATGGCCTTTTGATAAATTCCCCCTTCCTTGGGGCGCCCCCGTAGTCAACTATACTCCCTGGAGAACTCCTCTAAGATGTGAAAAACCTGGATGACTATATACATATAGTTGCCCTTGGACCGGGTAGTACATGTCATCAGCGCTGGGCGGCGCCACTTTGCGACGCTCACACGCTGCGCGTTAACCTGGACAGTTTGTAATTATTTCTGTGGCCAAATTGAATTGAATTAAAGCGAAGAGGTGAAGTGCACACGGAAAGCAATGGCAGAAACCATCAGGGCAGGCAATGGGTCTCAAGAATGAAAAACTCGACGTACGCTTACCCTGGGCAAAAGGAAATACTTCATTTTCTATAGCTCCACTCATTCGTTTCTCATGCATAAGTTGCCATACATTCTTCCCTATATTTATATATATTAAGAGCTTAACATTTTTGTTTGTCGTAACCCTTTTTTAATGTTATTTAAAAAGACGAAGGCTTGGTCTGATATACCCGTTTTTAACTATTCCGCTTACCCAGCATAATGAAGCCGGGAGTCGAGCGCAAATGAACAACGAACTTTTTGGCCACAGTTGAGTGATTCTTGGGTGTCGTCGTCATCGTCTTTGGTTTTCTGGTCTTCAGGGCTTCTTCGGCGGTTGCCTGTTCATCGTCACCAGTCGATGACGCCGTCTCTCGGTTGCACCTGTGGCGGTAATCGGCACTAGGTGCTTGGTACTCGGTATTTGGAACTTAGTACTCTCTACTCTCCACTGAGACACCAAAAACCACCATCGATGGTGTCCGCGTCCACTGTCACTGTCAAGCGTAATCATAATTTATTGTAATTATTTTGTATTATTTTTTAAAATTGTTTTAATGAGTCTTAGTCGCTGTCGTTGTCGTCTTCGCTGGTTGGTTGGTTGGTTGCCTGTGATCGCTTTGGCGTTTTACTTGATTCTCTTCAACAACTACCGACAGTCACCTCGATCTGGTCGTAATTGTAATTACATTATAGATATTTCCATGTTGTGATTACCGTTGTCTGTCGAACTACGAACGAACAACAGACGAACACCCAACGACAGCTGACTGACTCTCTTATGGCATTTTGTCAAATGAACAAATTTCATAATCGGAAGTGTTAGGTGGGCTGAAGTGTTTTCCGAGAGTATGTGGTGTGTACTTTGCGGCGGGCTCCCATTATCCGGGCACTTTTAATGAGCCGCAATTATTGAAATTTCTCGAATGCAACGGCCCATGGGGAAGTGCGGGGACTCTGGAGAGAGAGGCACTTGTGGGTATTTCCTTATAAAACTTTTGATGAGATTTTTTCGTTTTGGGTTTTGGTGTTGTTGAAATCGGTTGAAGATTGTGTGATTAGTGCGATTGGTTGGGTTTTTTCCATGGGAAAATTGTGTTAATCAAGGGGACCGTAACTGAACGCAATGTGGATGGCAATGTAAAAGCTTATGGAATGTTTAATGTGTGATAAATTTAGTTCTGATTTGAAAAAGTGTAAAAAGGTACAGTTACACCGTTATTTATACAATTGCTCTGCAGAATGAATACTTAGTACCTATTAATCTCAACATATCCAACGTAATTTACAATATTACTTGGTCCACTTTTCAGATCTCGTGATCATTGCGCAACGTCTGTCATCTTTCAGTTTCGAGATGCTGACGCTGCTGCTTCGCTGGCACCTGTTGTTCTTATGCAAATATGAAATAGTTCCACACTCAACAATGCGATCCCTGACAATGTACACACCCTGTTTCAAAAGGGAGGGAGGTGTGTAGAGGATGGTAGAAGGTACACATTTTCGGGACTCTGATACTGATAAGCCATAGATTCATTTGTGTTTTCGACTTATCAGACCCGGCTTGCGTGAATTGCGGGGGTGTTCGGCATTCGGTTTATTTGGTCTCTGTATGCATGTGTCTCCGGTAAGTGCGATAAGATATAGAACCGAAAACCCATTGCCTTCCTGGGCATTTCGTTTTCTTTTTTTTTATGTCGTGGATTTCAGCTTCAGCTTAGGTTTCATCAGCTAACCGCAGCATGCCAAAGCCATGAGACCAATTTTCCTAGAATAACTTGTGATTTTGTTTTTTCTTTTTTTTTCATTTGGGCCTTTTTAAGGGGAAGTTGTCCCCCCGAACAAATAAGTAAATAGAGCAAATGCCTTAACAATAATAACACTTCACATTAGGAATCATAGAAATTATTTCATTGTTTGCCCTGCGATAAGGAATTCCTCAGCCGCAAATAAGTGGAAGCTCAACCAAAAGAAAAAAATACAAGCATGAAGGTTGTTATTTTATTTTCTTCTCATCTGACATGTGGTTAGTACAGTTGCGAAAGTCAATAAGATTAGCATCCGTCACATCATCATTATCAAAATCATAATGAAATGTTCTTGAATTGTGATTGCATGTAAAGTGCGTATCATAATAGAAAATTTTTTCTGTTGATAACGGGATTTCGACTGATTCATGGGCGAAGCTTAAAGTCAAGTATTTAAATATCATTAATTGGATATATTTATGTACGCAAGTTTGCATTTTAAATTATAAAGTTAAAGAGCCGTATTTTAATGGTACGCACTGCCCGGTATTCTCTGCCTAGTTAAGATTTCTTGCTGTTCATCATCTACATCATGATTGTCGCCATCGCCATCGCCATCGCCGCCGTGCCCAGCTCATTACTTTTATGACTCTTTGTGGCGGGACTGTGTCCCATCTTCTCCCCGTTTACCCCTGCAGAAAATGATCTAAATCTATTGACTGAACTCCCAGAGAGGAGCGATGGTACACCTGAGAACTCGAGAGTTACAAGCGAATGGATTGTTATAATTTTTTATGATCTGCTGCCGCATATTTCTGGTTAACTATTTATGCCAGCAGCAAGAATAAAGCTATATACTATAATGTGTGTGTGTGTGTGTATTTTTTTATTGCCATTCATGCATAATGCCAAAAAGATAAATAACAAATAAATTTTCCAACTATGTACTCTCGATCTCACTCGCTCTTTCCCAGTCGGTGCGGTAATTATTAATAAATGCCTGCCCACCCTTTATCCCTCTGGCGAAGAAGCCTCCTCTTTGGGCTCTCTAATACTACTATTCACGCTTCGCTTAACATTGAAGAAAACTTAAGACTGCGACTTAGACCAGAGTCGGAAGAAGAGTCTTCGAATCTCCGGGGCCTGAAGTCTGAAAACTGACTGGTGACTGGGCCGTGCCCTTAGCGTTCCGAACAGGCAAACAACCAAACCACCCGACAACCAATTGTCTTTTGGCATATTTTCAAGTTGAACGCTCGCCTCGTTTTTTTTTTTTTTGGTTTTTTTTTTTTCTTAACCCATCTTCCTTCTACCATTTCTAGAGATTTTCTAGTGTGATTAAGCGAAAAACGAAACAGTCTCATAAAAAATATTTCTCTCCTACTCTGACGATTGTGTTTGCTTTGCTCATACATAAATATAGTGGAAATGTTAGGGAAAATGGTGGGTGCTTGAATCTCGAATTGAAACGCAAATTGCGGATAGCCTTGGTCAGGCAAAGTTCAATGGCAATGGTTTAAAGTTCAATTGTAAGAAATGTTTTTTTTTTTTATTTCTTATCCAAAGCTACTGCAATCAATACCTCAATGACAAAGAAATCTCTTTTCAAGCAAAAACATTCTGCAAGCTGTCAACGTCTGCTGTCAACTCGCCAATAACCCATTCATTCAGTCGTTTATACATGCATTCATTCTAGCTGAGAACCCTCGATTGGGTATTTTGGCATCACCCTCGCAATTCCGCAAAACTGCTTTGCATATTGACATCATCATTTTGCCAGAGACGACAAAATGTCAAACAAAACAATTGCTGTCAAATTTACTACAATGAGCGTACCAATGGTATGGTAAAGAAAAAATGGAGCTGTCAAAGTTTTTATGGCAGGCCAAGAAGCAATTTCAACATATCAATAAATTTTTGACAATTCCCGAAGACACAGCAAACGAAAAGTACAAAAAAAAAAAGAAAAAAAAAGTATGGCAACGTAACGTACCGAAACGAAAGGAAACAAATGCCAGGGAACACCTTTTCAATAAATTTGCTACAACTGTCAGCGAAACAATGTCATTGTCACGACGCCCTCACTGAGGTCCTTTGCCCTGTGGCCCACCTCCGAGCAGAAATCCTCACCCTTTTTTAAAGGAATACTCGCACAAATATCGCGAAGGAAGCGTCCTATAAACCTGTCACAGGACCCAGGTTCCATTCAATTGAAGCGAAAAGCGAACAAGACTGGCAACGACGACATTATTGTCGCTAAACAAACGATCAAATGGCAATTTAAAAGTTTTTATTTAACACTAAATCACCCACACCAACGACCAATGAGCCACCCAACCCAAACCAAAAAAAAAAAAAAAACCTCCAACTTTCAACCACCTGACATTCGCTTTCTTTTTCAATTTCGAACCCTTTCGACGAAAACTCAACCCTTGCGCGATTTTCAATAACTTTTGTGCCGGGCGAACAAAAGGCGCAAAACTTTAGCGACTTAAATTATGGTCTTGTTGTTGCCCCTCAGTCTTTATTCGTATTATTTCTTCCTTTTTTATACTTTATATACGTACTTTGTTGTGTTTCACTGTTGTCAGTTTTCTGTTGAGCTCATCGACTGCCTGACTTTTGACTCCCCATGGCATTTGGCGCTATTGTCTTGTTGCATGCATGAAAAAATTGCTATAATTCAAGGAGGATGGGATGGAAGATGTGGGTTAAAGGCAAGGATATTGGAATACGAGTGAAAGACATTTGACACGGGGTTAAGCGCTCGGCATTTGGGGTTTGATTCCTGACCTCGTCGCTAGATCTTCAATCCGAAAAATCAGGAATCAGGAAAAAACCCACCTGTGTGGCAACATGTGACGGAGGTCCCAAAAGGTTTTTCAATTACAAAATAATAAAAACTACGTGTTTATAAAGGATACTCAACATGGAAACGACGCCATTTAATTGGCATTCCAACTTGATAATTTATTAGCTCCGACAAATGAATAGTATCAATAGATAATACATCATCGTTGAAAAGGTGGGTGCCAAAGAATATGTTTTTGCTGAGTGGAGGCATTCAACCTCACAGTTTCTACTTCCAGGGCTGAACGGCTGCATTGGTTCGTTCTGATCTCTTGTTCATAAAGGCAATGGTAAGATGACGTTTAGCGGGAGTTAGTGTTTGCTTTGATTGCACCGGCTGACCCATTAAGGCGATACTTCCCAAACTGCTGTCCACCAGAACGGATCGAAATCTTCGACGGACTCGTGGAATGGAGTTGGGGCGACTTGGAGACATCGATTTATTATTAGTATTATTATTATTATTCACCTTCGGTGGCGGGATCATGATCCGCTCGCTGGTGGCGATGGGCTGGCGATAGCGTCTTCCCTTTGGCAAACGCTTGATTCGCGAGCTCACGCGCTCCACAGAACGATGATCCTGCTCCTTTTCAGGTTGCTCAGGTTCCTTAATTTGCTGAGATGATTGCATTCCACCGCGGGCTCGGCGAAGAACCCCCGATCCATTACTTAGTGGATCATCGATGTCCTCTTCGCGTTGCAAATCTCTCATCAAACGCTCCCGCAAACGGAGATTATGCCTTTGGCGACTGGTGATATTGGGACGTTTAATTTGGGGAATTGGTTGGGTTACCGATAGTCTTTGAATGAGTTTACGGCTTTTATCTTTTAGCAATTGACACGGCGGTATGGCGACCCCGGCATTTGGTATTTGGGTTGCTCCGGCGGCACCTTGAAATTGATAGGGAGTATACCACGGAAAGTTTACCCTTTGCATTTGGCGTCCAACATGTGATGTGGCTTTAATCTGGGCAGAGATTTTCGTTGGCTCCACCTTGGTGCTCCTTGCTGAATGCTGGATTTTCCCTCCCTTACCTGACTTTTCCCTTCTCTTCACATCGATATTGATCGGT